>NC_059188.1:10169896-10469896 GCF_020631705.1 Daphnia magna | reverse complement strand
GCATGTGAATAGGATAGCAACCATCATTCACTTAACTTTGCTCGTGTGGCGATCAAAACGGAAAAAAAAACGGTTGCAAAGAAAGAACTCCGGATCCCGGATGATGAAAATCGATTTTAATTGATAGGAAAAGAATGGCGGTGTTGAACGGGAACAACATTCACAAGGGGCAGGTAGAAGAATAGAAATACGCCACAAAAGAGATTTCGCTATTTTGCAGGTTTGTACAGTAACACTCGAACAATAAAATCAAATTACCACCAAATGCTCATCATACAATGTACAGTGCAAACATAATAATCATCTTTTGTTGACACACACACACACACCCACATTTCACAATTATTACCGAAGAAATAAATGAACCCCATTGGTCGAAAAGGGACCTTTTGTCACGTCTTGTTTTAAAAAGTAAAACGACTCATCAATTGGCCTAAGAAACTTTGGGTTCGAATTTTTTCAATTCGTCTTTGATTGTGCGAATTAATTCGATGGCAGGATCGGTGTCACTTAAGCTCGGCCAAGTAGGATACGATATGGAATGGATATGAAGTGCTGGATGTTTTAAGTGAGTCGCTTGTTGCCGTCCCGCAATCGAGTGGTCGTCCGAACTCTCAATATTCGACGATTCGTAATGAATTGGAACGATATTTTCGACATTCTTCGATTGCCCATTGAATTGCACGTGATCTGGCGTTGACCACGCCCGTCTAGGCTTCATAGCTTGCCGGCCATCTTCTCCAGTATGTCCAGCACTTTCGAGTACGACAGGTGCCGATGATATTTTCCTAGAACTAAAAACAGAAATGTCATCCACAGAATTAAACAAATAGAATTATTTCATGTTACCCGAAAACACCGGCCGTCACGCACGATGGAATGAGACTGCCCGGTTGCCATCCAAGATCGTCCGTCGTAAGAATTAATTCAACTTCGTGAGACACATCGTCGGGAGTGTCAGGGCAATCGCTGAAATCAGCCATCACTTCCTGAGTTTCCATTTCAACCGAAGTCGTAATCCAACGTCTCGTTTTTAAAATGGACGCGTCCGTCGTTTGCGTTTTCAGTTCTTTCTTATGCTTTGCTCTCTCCGGGGATAAAACATCCGTTTTGGCCGTTCTTTTCCGTTTCAGACGACGGGCTCCCCGACTAGGCTGGACGGGCTCTTCTCGGGATAGACGATACTCCATTCGGTCGAGACTGCTCGATGTGGACGATGTCGATCCGGATAAAATGGCCGAAAGGCTGCTAGAACTCTGTCGATGCGCATTTCTTTCTGGCGCAGTCTGAGGTCTCAGTTTATGTTTACGTTGTTTCTTCGACGTACTGCGTGCCTTCCGCACCCACGGATCAGGATCCTCTTCCACTTCCGTAGAGCCTTTTGCCACCTACATTTCGGCAATGAGATTAGATCCATCTTGTAGTTGCAAGACAGACAAACCACCATCCATCAAGACTACATCTACCAGCTGGAAAACATGCACATTTTCTTGGATATCTAGACATCGCACGATAACGGGGAAAGGACTCGCTACCTTAAAAGTAATGCCGATTCTATTTTTGCTGTTCCCTTCTAATGATTGATTCGACTTGCAAGACACAACTGCACACGCAAGCCTTTTTTGAAATTGTACTCCGCCCCTTATCAGCTGAAATAACGATTTCACGGAATAGACAAGGAGGACCCATGCAACGTTTATCAAACAACATATTTCGCCTTTAAACAAATTAAATCAGTTTAAATGAAATGGCAGAAGAAAAACCGCACTCACCAATTTTGAAACGATATTCTTCGATATTCTGACGGCTTTGCTTCGACTATCGCCAACAGATTCCGATTGCGGCACATTAGGAGGAGACAACTCACCGACGGCCACGTCTCTTTTATTATTCCTCTTCTTCTCCTTCTTTTTACGACCAGTAAAATAGATGAACACAACGATGACGATCACAATCAGAAGGACACCAACGATGACTCCAACGATCCAGTATTGATAACCCGTGCTAGCCGTGGTGGCTACACTCGTCTCTTCTGCTCGCGAGAAAGCTGCATCCACACACAAAAACAAAATTGAAAAATGATGCGTTAATGACACTATATTGTTACGCAGCAGAAAACATAAATTACGTTCGGCTTGGTTGACAACGGACAGGCACAGGCTCATTTCCTGTGTGTCATTTGCCTGCCTGTGACATAGCTGACGCGTGACGTCGACTCTCCGCACCGCTGCAACCGCCAAATAAGGTTCGACTAGGCGACTAGTAATTGATCCATCCATTGGTATTTGATGATGCCAAGTCGATAACGAATAGATGACGTCAATGTCCCCCGATCGTCGAGTGATATTATGGATGATGACGTGCGCTAGCGGTGCACCAATCCCTATGACGTTTGTGACATTACGTTGTTGTAGGAGGTCGGAGTACATCCTGCCAAGCCTCGACTGGATCAGCTGATGGAATCGGGGCGATGTTTCATTCATATCTGAACGAATTATTGTCCTGATCCAATTGCGCGGTTGAAAGGCTTCGACTGGCCAGGTGATGGGTGGACTTGATGATTCTTTCATAGGTGGAGTTGGCGTAATGGTCGGAGATGTAGTGGCGATAGTTGGTTTGGGCGTTGATGGAGTCATGGTCACGACGGCTGTTTTGTATATGGTGGTGGTGATCCAGTAGGTCATTCCAGCATCGGGATCGTCCCCAGAGCCACTCCAGAAAAAGTTGGGCTCGTCCGGCAGTAATCCACCGTTGCCCGAGGGGAATGGCGTGATCATGGAACTTTGTACAATTTCATCGCCATCGACAGCTACGATGTCCACCAGTTCTGAAAAAGAAAATCGACAACAGGAAGTCAGAAGAAAAAAAAAAAAAATGAATAATAAAAAATGATGAACTATTTATAGGAAAGCGCATATGCACGTCAGGTTGAGTGTGCCGGAAGGGACCGAACAACCAACAACTCGACGGTTGCCATGGGTGACGCCATCGTTTATGTTATTCGTCTATAGAGTCTTTTGTGTTGTTGTTCGTCGCTGAGGTGTTGGAACTCAAAAACATACCGAAACATAACTCAACTGGAACGCAAAAATGAGGCGGGTGAATGACAATCGTTTTCCTCAGTTTGATTGACTTACCAACATCCAATGAAGACGGCAAAACAGGAGCGGTTTCTGCGGACGAGGCGAACCAGCCGACGGCCACCAATCCGACTCGAAATAGTAGGAAAATGAACGGATTCATGACGGACCCATTTCTCGTTCCATCCACCGAATTTCCACCATCACCGGCAAAGACGATTTTCGTGTACACTTGTCTTTAACTGAATGATATCACAAAGGAAGGTGACGGGTAAACGATTGGACCAAAGGAATGAAGCAACTACTGGGCAAGGATGGCACACCATGTCACTGGCATGCGGAGAGGCATCCGGTTTGTGTGTGTGAAGCGCATCAGATGGAAACCCATAGACAAGCAAAAGAGGGACGAGTGAGAGAAACGGGAAAAAGGTAAATGAATCGATCTCTAAGGCAGCACACGGACAGGTAGAATGGTGGAACGAGGCGTGGCCGATCATCGACATCACGTGACCCGCTGGAACTCGACGGACAGGTCCCCCACAGTGCGCGCGCAAGAGCCATTCGACCAGGTATCTTTCAAATGTTTCTTTTCCTTCAAGTCGGTAGATGTGCAACTTTCAAGTTTCACTTCCATGGTCATAAAGATCGACTTTCGTTTGTCTTTACGACATTCTGAAGATTCCTAGTTCCTTCATTTTTCAACCTGAAGATAACATAAATTTGAATATTGCTCACATGGGCGTTTGCTCTATTCATTGAGAACAAATCATTAATAAAAAAAATATAAAAAAATGAAAGAAAATGGATTATACCTTATCGATCGTGCAAGGCTAACAGACGAGCCGTCGTAATCAATTGTAAAATCCTGGCGATAAAGCCAAAGCGCGTGAGTGAACTCGATGAGAGCAGCCAAGGAGGGAGGGGAACGCAATCTTTTTATCACTGGTTGGCGTGACAGTTGCTCACCCGGCTTAAACTTCAATGCGGTTGTATTATTTCTCCATTTCGCAGGAAGAAGAAATGATCCATAGTTCAACAAGAAATTCAACTTGAAATTCTGTTATCCGGTACGGTCATCAGTATGTGTCAATTTGTTTATTTTAGCGAACTTACGTCGGGCGGATGTAAGGCGGGATATTTCAGCAATGGGAGATGTGTCTATATGACTCTAAAAAAGAATAAAAAAATTATTGGTTTTTCCACACGACTCGTATCTTATGGCCCATTTTCGTATAAGAGAGCGGTTCGTTAGAACAGCCAAGCCAGTTCACTTTTGTTTTCGACGGCCGTTAGACAATCTTTTATAGCCCACCTACAAAATACAATTGTTAAACAACATGACACGATGGCAACTGTTACTTATCGCGACTATCGCCATTTACGCAACCGGTAAGTTCACATTGTTGTTGTAATTTCTTTTGACGGAAGTTGAATTAGTTCTAGACTTTTACACTATCATCGGGCCCATAAAAAAACTAGACTCGATCTTTTGTATCCTTTTACGATTACACCATGCCACTGAGTACACCTTGAAACGATACATTCAAATTCCTCTCGAACGAGGCAAACAAAACTGCAGTTTAAATTGAAGTCGTACGTTCATTTAGTAAAACGAAAACATTGAACTGAATTGCCAACTACATCAGCATTTATGGCAGGAAAGGCTAAAGCAATATTTACACATTCCAGCTCTAAAATAGCGCAGTTCTTCTCCTGTACCTCTTTGTTGAAATTACATAGAAAAAGATAAAAAGATAAACCAAACAAACGTGACTGCTGCAAAAGAAGCGTTCAACCGTATGTACACACTTTGCTGGGCGGATATCCTGCCCGAAAAATCTCTACCCACACACGCAAACACACCACAACACATAGACCTACCCACAAACACGCACACACAAATAAAACATGATGATCAAAAGACTCGACGCATTAAATTGAACTGTTATTTAATTGACTTTTACCTGAAACGTTCCTGTTGCAGATGGACAGGCTAAATCAGCCGCTTCCAGCAGGTCGATTGCCAGCGAAAGAATAGGTCGCTACAAAAGTTTACTCACCGAACACTTTGCATTGCCGCGACACCCTTACCTCAACGAAGTCAATTGGATTAAGGCTCGTTCTGCAATTGTGGAAGAATTCCAAAAGATCCTCCACAACGTACCGAACGTAACGATGGAAATCCAAGACTTCCAAACAGAGATATCTTTCGTGCCCAACATATCGACTGACATCAAAGGTCAGAATATCATCGTTACCTTCTCTGGCAAAAATCGTAGGAAAGCTACCGACGAGATCCTAGTCATCGGTGCTCATTACGATTCGGAAGCCTCTCCCTTAATCAGCATCGACGACAATGGCTCCGGAGTGGTAGCCATGTTGGAAGTAGCCCGCGGATTGGCCGATGCCATTGTTAACCGCAAAGCGATCCTTCTAAACACAATCATGTTTGTCGCCTTTGATATCCAAAACGTAATGAAATATTTCTTGCATGTGTGTGGAACAAAAAATCCAAACTCTGCTGTCTTTGCAGGAATTTAGCGATGGCTTGGGACAAACAGGTGGAAGTGATTTCTTTGTTAAAGAAAAATTGGCCACTATACTTGACGAACAACCCAAGCCAGGTTTCCTTGGAGCCATTGTCGTTGATTCAGTTATGAATTACAATAGCAGCACGGGGTCGCAAGTTCTTCCCAGTGGATTTGACAAGGTAAAAGTTATTTAATTTTAAACGAGTTTCATTAAATGATGTTGTTGGCATACCAAAGTCATTCCCGGAAGCGTTCAGTCAAGTGCAAGCAAACATGTACAAGGGCAACTACCTGGCAATGGTCACCAAAGAAAGACTCAGGAGTCTGCAGTTGGATTACGTCATTGCGCAAGAATGGAACAAAACTGACACTCAAGGACAATTTCCATTAATCCAGCTGGAAATCCGTCGGACGGCCGCATCGCCAGCATTATTTGAATTCTTGAAACAAGATCATGTACCTTTTTGGAATCACAACAACAACCCGCTCCCGGCCGTTCTTCTCACCGATACCAGTGCGTATCCTAACAAGAGACTAATATTTTGAAATGACTTACCTTTAACATAAATTCCAATGACATAAGGTAAATGGCGAGGCATCCAAAGGATGTGTGGACTGGAGGTCTGCAACAGCACTTCACTTTTAACTGTAGATCGACTTAACATGCTGGACCAAGTTGTTGTGACACTGGACCGTTTCATCTCAATATCTCACTTGAACGGTAATTCTACAAAAACAGTTCCTTATGACAAGTATAACGTATCAAATTGGACTTCTTACTTACAGATTCGGCCGCAATCGAAACGGGTAGTGGAACGTCAACCTATGCTAGCCTTTCTGCCACCTTTTTGACAGTCTTGGTCGCTTACCTTTTGTGAATTATTTCAACCGATTTCTGCCACTGGCAATTACTGCACAGAAAAGACTTTCTAAATAGCAGCAATTATAAAAGCGGATACCTTTCGTGCTCGCAAAAATTTCTTCTCATAAGATTTAATTTACAGTGCCAACATTAGCGTGCCAAATACATATGCATATATATTTGCCCCCGACAACACCAGTGACCTGAAGGAGAAATAAAGAGCCTACTTCTTAACTTTCTTTTTGCCTCTTTGACTTTGGTTCTTGTGTGTTTTCTTTTTGTCTGGCTTTGTTTCGTCTTCGACGTTAGTTTCTTCAGCAGCATCAAGTAGTCGTCTTTTCTCACCACTTTTGGAAGAAAACAACAAAGAACTTTAGTAATGCAGCAAAAACATGCGAGTGGAATAATAAAACTACCTTTTCAAGCTGACGATTCCTTTCGGATTCTTGGCCAAAACATTGCTCCATTCGTTTTCGCTACCCTTGATTGTAAACTGAGAAAGGTCGTCGAGTTGCAGTTTTTTCAATTCCTCCATCTGCTTCTCTTTCAGTTTCTGTGACCGAAATGATGTACATTAGGGTAACTATAAATGCATTTAAACACATATGTGCACGGAAAATTCAGAGAACTTACTTTAGCGTCCTCATCAAGTTCGTCTGATAAAGTTTGGGCAATAGGCTGTCCGAATGACACCAAGTTTCTGCCAGATTTCGATTCTAGTGCAGCAGCTACTTCTTGCTCGACAACTGAAGAGAGATACTGCGAAATCTTACGCATGGTTCGATTAAATAGACCCAATAACTGAGTGCTTGGTAGTTCTAGTTCCGCAGCTAATTCATCGGCAGTCTTGTACTGCAATCCCATACCGATTAAGATAGTCTGAAAAAAGTACACAATAGTTAAATCAAGTTGTAATTCCTGGTACAGTTGTAGATGCACTTACCAGTTGAACCGCTGAAAAGTGAGTGTCACCCATGGAACCCAAGCAATAGATTTTGGTGACATTCGGCAACAAGTCCATGATAAGATGATAATCGGCCATGTTGCGGGAATAATACTCGAGCCGCTTAAGGTCGTACTGACTTAAGTGTAACTCGAGTTCTTGGCGTGAAATATCTTAAGAAACACAATAATGAATGAATTTGCTTTTAAACTTCATAAAACAAATTGATACCAGAATGGTTGTCATTGACAGCTTTGTTGTGGAGAATGGCCAAAGCAAGAGCTGGGCTCATTTTTCTGAACTGGAATCCCAACAGAGAGATAAAACGACGGCGAAAATCCAACCAGAAGGCCTGGAGCCATTGATTGTCGGTAGGGATGGCATCATCTAATTGGTTGCGCAAAACCTTCAGCATGATACACGAATGTTCTCCCGTCAGGTCATTTGCTGTTTGTCTAGTAAATGTTAAAAATAATAATAATAATAATAAATAGAAAAACACAAAAGCAAACAATAATAAAATATGCGAAAATGACAAAGTAATTACCTGATATAGACTGGTACAAATCCAGCTTTCTTCCAAAACTTCAACAGAGAGCCAGTTAAGCCGAAAGACACACCAAGGTAGTCTAATCGTTCTGGTTTCCTTTCGCTAAGCTTCAATAAAAGCTTCAACTTTCTAGGTTTCCCTTGATCTTTTCCTAGCTCCCCAGCCGTTTCCTCGTTCACAATCTTCAGTCCTTGGCGTTCAGGCTCTTCCATTTCATCAATATTGATCATGTTTTGCTCATAGTATTTCTCCAACAGATCCAAAGCACGGCTTCCGTAACCCATCCCTTGGTAATCTGTATGCGTTGCAATGCGGATGACACGTGCACCTGACAATCTTGGGAAGTCCTGATCGAGGAACTGGGTTCCCACAGTCCATGGGATCAAGTCACCAGAGGACCTCTGGCCTCGAGCGAGGCCTTGCATGATGGATGCGCTGGAAATATCACCTTCTAGACAGACTTGAATGACGCAAAACACTTCATGCGTTTTCCCTCCAGATGAAGACAAGGGTCCAAGTAAACAGAAAAGATGGTGGGCTGGTGCGTCTGATAGCATCTGAAGATCATTTGGCGTGTTCTGGAGGGAAAGTAATCGGTTTACGTTAACGAATAAGGGCAGCAATCGTAGAATTTTGTCTACCTTGTAATGGGATGATACCATCAGCGACATGACTCGCTGAAGAAAAGCTTCCGACCCTTTATCGTAGGAAAATAACGCATCTCTAATACACACAATTGAAAATGAAGTGAGCACAACTATTATGAAGCGGCGAACGCGATATAAAATTCACCTATCAACGTAGTAAAGATCGCAATTTTCAGGGGACGGACAACCTGCCGGAATAGGAGGAGCCAAAGTTGCATCCAAGCATAGAAGATGATTAAGCCAAGCTTCGGTGGCGTCTCCGTTGCGATAACGAATTGATTCGTCCAACGTAATCTAGGGAATAGTTTCAATATAATAGAGCACACCCTGGAAGTTGGTCACACTTGTTAGACATTACCTCAGCCAAGCTGCGGCCTACGAGTTTAGAATCGACCTCTTTCTGTTTAGTAGAGGCACCCATCGGTCGACTCTGCACTCTCAACTGCTCAATCAACTTGAGAGATAAAGATCGACCTGTCCCTTCATAACTACACCGCAAGTTATTGTGAATATTCTAGTTGATTGTAATAAATCAAAGATAAACCTACCCATTTATCGTAGATGCCATGAAAACAAGATAGGGTCCGAGAAGGGCCTTAACGAGAGGTAGAGGAATCGCTGCAGCTTCGTCAATAACCACCAATTCTGCTTGACCAAGTTTGGCTGCGTCTGTTGGATGGATGTACTGGATGGTCTGTCGATGGTCATGGAAAACATCCACTCGCACTACTGCTTTATTGAATTCTGGATTGCTCGATTGCGTAATGCTGTAGTCTTCATGTTCGCTGTACTGTAGTGCATCAAAGCCTTAAGCGATAAAACTAAATTAGAAAAATACTTCGTGTACGAAACGTAAAATATATCTTACCTTTGAAGATAAACTCAAAAAGAGTTTTCAGATTTTCCGGGCTTGGACTGGTAACGAATATGTTGGAATAACCAAAAGCTACTGCAGCTGCCATGGCTAGCCCCAAAGCTGCTGATTTGCCACGTCCACGTGCTGCTGTTAATGCTACCGTCGAGCGCAATGTTTTTTCCGAAATACACTCAACGAATTTGAGAACAGCTTTGGCCTGGTATAATGAAAGTTTTTAATATGATGGGAACGATCCTACACCATATTTCGTTTCCTGGTTTACCTGATCAAGTGTGCAACAACAATTCAAAAGTGACCCGACGGGTTGGGTATCCTGCATACTGGCTTTCAATTCTTTCAGTTCGTTGGCAGTCTCAACTGCAGGCATAGTTTTAATCTCAAAAGAATGAGACGAAACGGGCAAAATATTAAGCTGATCGTCCACAACCAAGCAGCGAGTACAGGAGGCCAAAGATAGAATAAATCTAGAAAATTAATTTAAAACAGAAAGTTCTGGTGACTGCTAACCAAAACCTGTACAGTTACATTAAATTTTTTGTACCTTTCATTGAACCGGCCAACCACGTCATTATGTGCTTCCGTCCTATACCTTGCATGAACATCCATGGCCATAGTATGGAGCTGTTTGAGTGAGTTGATGGACCTTAGTAAGAGAACCACAAGACCACCTCCCTCCACTGTTTCAATGGCTCTTGCAAGGATATTAGGAGTTAAGGCTTCAAAATCCTAAAAACATCATGGTTTTTCACATTTTCTTAAATGGTGGTAATTGTGAAACTGACCTGAAGAATACACATTCCAAATGTGTTACCAAGGATCTTGTGTGTCTCTGCATAGTAACAGTAACGGATTGATGTGGAAAGGATAAAGAGTTCAAATGGGTCATCTTCATTGACATCAACTTTGCCCTGCTTCCTCTTTTGCTTCATTTGTTTCATCCGCTTTTGACGATGACTATAATTTAAAAAAATTTGATTTACTAGTACAGAGGAAAATTTCTAAACAAGTGATACCTGCTGAACCCCAAATCCTTTTTATAACACCACAAGACATTGGGTCTTGATTTGACGGTCGTCTTTGATAAAATATTATGCAGGATGACAGTCTTGTTTAAACAAAAAACAGCTATATTATGTCATTTTCAAAGGACCACAGGAAATCATAGATAATTTACCTGATCTTGGCCTTTGTCACCGACAACTACAAACATGGATCGATGTCCCTGTTTTACTCCGGTCTCAATTAACGTGCGGATCCTCTTGTCTAACTCTTTGCGCACCATTTTTAACAAACAAATTGAATTTCTCTGAGAAGTCACAACGTTTAAATCACAGACACATGTATGTCATGCTCGAATCAGAGGCCGCCATTACTACCGAATGCAAGAAAGCCCTGTCTTGCCAGTTCAGTTCTCTCGTGGTGGTCGTCGTCGTCGAATGGACATTCTTTCCTTCTTTCCTGGCTGTTCGTGACGAAATTCCCGTATGGAAGCAGCGGTAAGTTATTTCTGCTTGCTTAACTTATTAGATTTTTATTTAAGCTATGCACCTAGGCATGTAGGTCATCAGTTATTCTAGACAAAACTCTTATTTCTCACATGTAACTTTTGCAACGACCAAGAATAACGCGTTGGCTAAAATGCCATTAGAGGATTTTGCACCAGTACCCACTGTTCCCGCCTAAATAAGCCATGATAATTGTCGAGCTCAGGAAAAAAATCTGTAGTTTTGTTAGTCTAAAGGATTGATCTTGTTTGTTATTGTGCGTCTGTGAAAAGTTTAACAGAGGACAGCGTAAACAGGTGAACTTGGTTTCGAAAATGGATCGGCCATATTGCTTTCAACTTGCCAACCGCGTGGTTACATTCTGTGGAACGAAGTTCATACTTCATCTTCAAGTAAATGGAGAACAAAGGTTCGGCATTGATAATAGTTTTTAAGCATTCGCATGAAGTCAGTTTTTCATTTGCAAATCTATATCGGGAAAACCATTCGAGCCTCGTATTTTTAACGGTTTAACCTAAAAAAGGCTCAAAACGTGCTTTTCTTGAACAAAGGCATCATACCAGAATTGTCGAAGTTATTTAGTCAAAGGGAATCATCGCGGTCATTGCTATTTTGTGTTATTTCTACATCTATTAGTTCTCTGCTTTAACTGGATCATCTCATTGATTATCGAAAAGTTATTGCAGATTACTAACTTAATGCTAAGGCCCATGCTGCGTCACGGTCGCTATTAAGAATTAGACAAATACTAGTAAATTATTTAGTGTTGTGAATTTTCTGGGCTTTCGACTTTCTTTATCTTTACGTTTTTAAATGTGAAGCCCATACGGCGCTTTTCCCCAGTAAATTTGGACGAGTTAGTAAAAGCCTTTACCGCTAGGTGGCAGACATTGTTCATTTGTTTATTAAAAATAAAAAAATAATTAAAGTTCATTAAGGCAAGCATTACTTTTTGCTTTCATGTTTTATAAATTTTCTTTTCCTTCAAATTGCAGCGGCTTCCCTGTTCCTGGGAAACAGTCTCTATCCAACAACTCAGTCTGCTCGTTATCAATTTAATGGTGCGTGCTTGTAGATCACTTTCAGATGCCCTCCCAAAAAGGACAATTTTGTTTATTCCTACGCAACTCGTCTAATGCGCTTCATGGCTCTATTGGAGGCATCCTAACTTTTCAATTGCTTCTTACTTCACAAAATTTGATTACTGTCAATTAGGCCTTTTGATTACGTGATTTGGCTCCCGATGAAATCTGAGCGTTGATAACCCGCTATTACATTGAGATCAGCCACTGTTTGCGATTTGACGTAACTCCCGACCGAATTTTCGTTCACACACTGGCATCAGATAAGACATGCTGACGTAGTGGGTCAAATCGTAGGCGTATCCATCAATCCACACAATTTTGTTTTTTCAGACTTTTGTTTCCTTCGTCTCTCAAAGTACCCAAACTTTAAAAACGAATCGTCGAATACCAGCATCTTCTCAGCTGATTCCTTTTCCGCTCCAACGTATTGCCCTCGTAGGGATCTTTTCATCGTCGTTTGAAGCTTTTGGGTTTTGTTTTTATCTGCATCGTTTATTTAGCGAAGTCATGCGTATATAAATTATTTTGTGATTACAATTTTTACTTTTTTATTTACTTTATTATTTACAAAGCCTAAATGACTTTCAGAAATGTAATTTTTAAAATTATGTTATGGGCCTAATAGTTGAAATTGATTCATTTTCTTTCTAGATTTACATTAAACGTAATTTCTAACTGATTTTTAAAATTCTCTAGACTTTCATTTTTACGCGATCGGAATATTCGAGTGAAAAAAAAATAATAATAATGCAACGTATCCGAACGAACTGCGACATTAGAATTAACACATTTATTGATTATTCGAAAGACACCACGAGCTAACGTTTGAATTGAAAACCAATGCAGACCAGCAGCAATGAGATTTAAATAAGACACAACTGAAAATGCTCGACTCGATGATGAATGAACGTCTTCATTCGGACGGCATGTCGAGAAAATATTCGTCAATGGACGCGTAAGGCGCCAATAACGTCCTCATTTCGTAGTCTGCGAGGAGAGCCGCGTAATCAAGTGGCGTGTGGCCGTAGACGTCGAAGGCGTTACCTACTTTTGCGCCGGCCTTCACTAAAATGCGAACGGTTGCCATTTGATTCTCCGTGACGGCCAGATGGAGTGGCGTCATGCCCGTCACTGTTGTCGCCCCAATATCCGCACCGGAGGCTATCAACATCGTCACTATTTGCGGGCTCCTAACGGCCGAATGAAGCGGCCTAAATCCCATCTGATCCTGCGCTTCGATGTTAGCTCGGCCGTTTCTAACGAGTAAATCAGCCAAATCTTTCCGTCCCATTTCGGCAGCCAAATGAAGGGCCGTCTGCTTGTGTAGGCCGTCGGTAGCGTTGACTTCGCATCCAGCACTAATTAATAGCCGGACCAGAGGAGCCTCCACTCCGTCTCTCACGGCTTGGTGTAGTAGAGTTTCTTCCTGTTGCGAAGATTGAACCCTGCAATCAGCTCCGCGTTTGAACAATAATTCGACCACGGATCGCCAATTCCGGCTGACGGCCAATTGCAGAGCTGTCTGGCCGTTGTTGTTGGAACGCCAGTACCAATTAGCTCCGGAATTGATCCAAAAAGTGGCATGCAGCGGCGAGTGGCACACGAACGCTTTAAGAAGCCAACTCGACTTTGATTCTGAACAGAAAATTTTAGATTGTCATCTGATTTGATTTGATTTTATTATTTTTTTAAATTCCCATTTGGACAATTTAAATGAATTCACCTGTGTCGTTGGGATAACAGGGAAGATTAGCCGAAGGATTAGTGGTATTTTCTTCAGCGTCGTCGGCCACGTTTTCGGGGCTTAAAAGTTTGACAAGTTCGACTTGCCAATAGTCTAGACTTTGCTGGATATCGGCTTGGACGGACAAGATGGAAGAGATTTGAACTTGGGTTTCTTGGAAAACCGAAGCGGCTTCCTTGATGGCGGAATAAAGCAGCCAAGGATCTTTGTTGTCGTTGTTGGAACTTGCTTTATTGAGCCGCGCTGTTTTCGGCCAGCCTTGAATGTTCGAAGAAGTCGATGAAATCCTTTGTAGAAGGTGGGCCATTTGATGCTCCACCGAATTGATTTTATGCGCGTCTGTGCGCAATTCCGAAGGAACTAGGAAATTATCATTCGTCTGACTAGCGTCAATCTGTAATTGAATTTCACATTTTTAATTTATTTGTTTTAAGAATTAAATTTAAAAAAATAATAATAAAATTTAGAAATGTATTATACCTTGGTTTGATGTGGTGCTAATTGCCAGTGAGATAACTTCTCTTGTATTTTGATTTGAACAGACAGGACGGAGAGTATTTGAAGCTGAGTCTCGCGAAGGACGAAGATGGCGGCTCGGATGTCTGACCTGAGACTGTCCGGAATCACTGGAACAACTGCAGGTGGAGGCGTTGTAGCATCGACACTCCGCGGAATCACCTTCGCGGATGACGAGATTTTCTGCAACACGTCGCCGATTCGATGCTCCAGCGGATGGATGCCAGTGCCTAAAGGTAATTGACGTTCTCTAACGGGCAGCCTCATGCCAGCGACGATGTTAACTGCCAAGCAGAAGACGGTAAAGGCTGTTAATGTTGGACGAAGCTCGTTAACCATGTTGGATGAGCGTTGATGAAGCAGAGATGAATGACTCGCTGCATCACTGTCGGCCTCTTATGAAAGGTCCGCTTCTAAAAGCTACGTTGATCAAATTTCAAATCTTTTCAAAACATATGAAAAAGACGATTTGATGATTCGTGATGCATTTTGGACTCGATATCCTTCGCCGTCTACGACCGATAATAGCATCCTTATTAGTGGTCATTCTATTTCCTTGAAATCGTAAGGATTTTTTCTTTTTCTTTAACGAAATTATTTACGCTCTCGTTTCTATTTTGCCTATGAAATCTCCCCGTCTGTTACGAACAGCTGATAAAAACATAACCAGCGCAAGATGATAATCCTTGCTTTACATTTTCAAGGGAATGTATTTTTTTTTTGTTTTGTTCTGTTTTGAAAATGTGTTTATTAATAGCCAAAAATTCTGGGCTGGGGACTAGAGGTCACGGGCACTATGGCCGTTACTATATACATCTGTATGTAGCAACAGCCGACTCGTTTTTCATTACTCCCTCGTTTGGTCATGTCGCAAGTGTCAATACATGTATTTTTAGAAGCCATTAGTGGCCGACTTTAGCTACTCGGCCGTGAACCCGATGACCGTGCTAGCCATTTACCCCACGAAGGCTAAAATGTTTTGCGGACTGATTTGCAATTTTTAGCGCCGGATGTTTGGAAAATGTCTAAATTTGGAACCGATTTTTGCCAACGACAGAATTTTTTTTCTGCCAACGAATCAATCAATAACTTGCCAAAATAAGCGCATCAATGGCTAAAAATACATCAGATTAATGTCTGTGTAAATGTGGATTGATTGCGGAAGAACAAAATTACAAACGGTGCGAAAAAAAAAATTCTCGCAATCCATTCGACCCCCTTTTTTTATTTCGTTTTGCGCAAAGGACGCAAGTGCAGTTGAATCTGCGGAGGCTAAATGTACCGAGAGGATGTTGTCTTATAGCCTACACGTGTACGGTTGGTTCTTACTGGATCGATCAAGGTCGTTAAGGTTCACAAACGTAAGAAAGAAAAAAAAAAAAAAGGTTGTTTGCCATTTGCATAGTAGACCCTGCATCTCGGCAATTGCGTCTGCCAATCTCGCCGACGTTTTTGTTTTGTTGTTTATTTATTTGTACTTTATCAAATATTTTTTTTTTTTTAGTTTCGTTGGCTTGTGAATTGAAATTTCGTGGCATCAACCTCTCTGTATATTCAAGAATGGTGGAAGCCGAGAATCAAATGACAAGGCAGACCAAAACATACAGATGAAATCCAACGTAAATACCGCCAGCAGCGGATGCCGGATGTGATATCAAACTCTACATCGTGGAAGTTGTTTCTGATTGTATCAGATATGGAGCATCATATGGGAGCATGAATGGACGACCTCCATCGTGTGGCCGCAACGAAACAAACAAAACTGGGTCGCACGTGGAGGCTCGTGTCAACACCAATTCCCGCGTTCACACTTGGTTGCGACCGCCGGAACGCACGGGACCCGCAATGTTTTGTTTGTCCAACAACAAACCGATCGTGTAGATATAATTTTATTGATTTAAAACAAACGAAATGTCTTTTTTTGATACAATTTCACGTTTAGGTTTTTATATATGGCACGAAAAGGATGCGAAATTTGAATCATCGTCAATTGAGGCTAATGAGTTCCCATTCAAAATTTATATTGCCTGATATAATGTTTAGATAAAACTTGACGTCGTTTGACTTGACTGAAAATCGCACAGGAAGTTGGAAAAAAAAGAGAAGAAAACAAAAATAAGGAAAATGTCAAAACAAATTCAAAAAAAATGATTAATGGATTTTCGATTGCCACGTCGGCGAACTTGCGTTGGACTTGAAACTAAAGAAGCACACGAACGCCACACATTTTCTGAAAACATCACAAATTTAATTTTTTTTTTTCTTCTAATTTTTCAAAATTTTCGATCCCTAATGTAGGCAATGCCACTGGCTGATTACTCGTCTAGGACTCTGGAACGCGCTGTTCCAATGAATTCGTTCGGCGTGTCCCGTTACCCGTTTGCCGAGTGCCACGTGACCCGAGTGCTGGTAGACCGGAGGGCTCCGTATCGGCTGAGGCTTTCCGTCTAGGCTGCTGGACTCTTGACTGCTGGCCTGTGACGCGGCCAGCTCGTTTGAAAGCATACGCGATAAGACGAGCAAAATGACGCAACGATCCCAACGCTCAATTTCAACGTCAAGGTGAAAAAGTTCATTCAATTCGATCCGTCCACCGCCTCCGTTCGGATAATTGAACGGGGCCGTTTTCCGCTTTTTCAACACCCTGCCCGACTCGTTGAGCAAAAATAGGCGGATCACAGCTTGAGTTAAAGACGAATCAGCTGTTTTTAAGAGCCGGTTGCATTGCGTCATTTGAACGGTGATGCGCTGGGAGGTGGGAAGGAAAGACAATCCCAAAAGGATGGCGCCTTTTTCTACCGGTTTGGAAATGTCCAGAAATCGACTGAGACGCACGATCGATTCTTGTCGTTCAGGGCTTCCTCCATCCAGCCATCCGGCTAAAAAATCCAGCTCGCGTAAGTCCACCGTGCACTGGCCCAGTTCAGTCACGCCCACCAATTTATCCTTGTCTTCCACTTTCACAACCAATTGGCAATCCTGCAATTAAAAAAAATCAAAACATTAAAATCGAGATGACTTGAATTTATTCAAATCAGTTATTAGTATGATCGCCAGATGGATGAAAAAAAGGTTCTTGATTTATTAATTTTTTCTCGTCAATTTGTTCATTGGTTGGTTACAAATTCTCATGTTCTACGCCTATCATCTTAATGATTTACGTAATTATTCACGATCCCCTATTTGTTTCTAATAGCTTTTTTTTTTTTCTTTCTTCTTTTTCCCTAGATCTCAGACATGAAATCCCATATTGAACAGAATTCTCAATTTGGGCAAATCGTCTAAGGATCGCTCGTTTTTTAACCTTGGATCATTATTCACGGTCGAAGCGAGTCAGACAAGCCTTGAAACTTTGGGCCGGATAGACACACACACACACAGCGGACGGAAATAATCGGGAAACAAAAGGCTTTGCCTATAATAGCTTTCGAGGCTGACGACTGAAGGGAAACGCAGACTTTGGGGCATCTCATCACGATTGCCAAGCGCTTGACTGAACTGAAATTGAATATTCCATTAACTGGAGGAAAAACAGACGGCGGAGGGGGAATATTAGGCCGCTCCGGATTTCGGAGCTACGTCAGTGATGCCCGTTTAGTTTTGAACCTTTTCGTTTTTATTCGAACCTTTAGCTGCGTGCATTTGGGCACGGCGATCGTCACTGGATGCTGGAAGCGCGGATGTCGGCTGTGGTAGACCACCGGACAGGTGGAGTCTTCCGTCACGACGTGGTGGCTATTTCTTCGTCCGTTGACCACTCCTCCGCTGCCAATCAACGCGCCCATCAGACTGCCCAGCCGGTGATTGTTCCTCTTCTCCAAACGGACACTGACGGATGGATCGACCGTATCAACGTAACTCCTCGGCGGAAGGTCAGTTGCATTCTACGTTACAAATGAATTATTATTATTATTATTTTAATTAAAATAGTTTTGCCTTTTCTTTTAAAAAAAATAATTGTAAAATAAGTTTTCGAATTTCGCGGAATTTTTTTGTTTTTACTTTTGTCTAGCCGCGCATCTAGTTAATAATATAACCCCCCTGCTGGCACAGTTAATCGGATTATAATACGTATGTATACCACTAGGTTTTTTACTTGTGTGGAAAGAGGAGGGGGTTTATTTTGTCAATGGGAACACGATCTCTTTTAATATGCACACACATGTTTAACTTTGATCTCTACATAATATTCGCTTCGAAAGAAAAAGGAAAGTTTTGCCCTTATGCAGAACCTCCCCACAAGAAAAAGTTAAGATTAATGAAATCTGTTACTACTTTAGCTCATGTTACCAGGCCATTTGTTGTGTTGATTTCGATTAGCTTTGCGGTTAATCAAGAGCGGATGGCAGCGGATTTCACCAACACGTCATCAAAGGGGGGGTGGGGGTGAGGGTTTATTTAGATGATTGAACACGACCACCCCAATCAACAAAATTCGACGACAAGTTGCCCGTAAAGCAGGGAAATGATAACGACAGGTGTTTCCCTCGACCCCGATTTCTACCGTCCAGGGACACGCGTTAAACACAACCCGCATATTAGAACACACGAAATTCCCCACTACCCACATCAACATGGGGCGTCATAGTTAAAATCTCAATCGTCCATTGAATTGCAGCAAAACGTTACCTCGATTGTGATAATCAGTAGCTGATCAAGAGCTGAATGTTTGACGTCGTTGTCGTCCGATTGTGTGACGACGCTCGATTGCAACGTGAGATGCACTTGCGCTCGATTCGGCTCGTCTATCGGCGTCTGCAGCGTCGTTGTCGATCCACTCTTTCATTAAAAACCAACATAAATATGGCGTCGCATTTAGATTTGAACAAGAGTCGTTGATAATGGAGTAGCTTTCAATGATTATAAAAGACTTTCTTTTTCATTCCTGTCTTTAATTTAAGGCGAAAGTGGGACCTACCCTACTGCTGCACGGACTGATTCCGGCTTCGCTGACGATGCTGGATGCGTTGCTGCTAGATCCGCGGTACGAGCCAGGTCTTCCGCTATCCAGGGAAAATCCGGAAGAATCGTAACACAACTCGTTGCGAGACAAACGAGGTTTTCTGTTCGAATCGACGATCGTTGCAGTCGATTCTTCCGTCGGCCAGTGATGGAAATCTTTGAGTTTAACGTTGGGGCCAGTACCTTC
Source organism: Daphnia magna (assembly GCF_020631705.1). NCBI lineage: Eukaryota > Metazoa > Arthropoda > Branchiopoda > Diplostraca > Daphniidae > Daphnia > Daphnia magna. The sequence goes on along the minus strand of NC_059188.1, from coordinate 10,450,407 downwards.
CGTTTCGCCAGCCACGGATTCACCTGCAATTGGTAACATGAGTCATTCATTCGTTAAAAATGGCGTCGTAGACTGAGATGACGATGATGCAACACAAGTTGGAGATCGATAGTTCATTTTTGCTGGATTTCCACACACACACACATACAAAAAAAAAAATAAATAGAATTGATTAGTTTTACCTGTCCACGGCCATATCCACCAGGTATCCGGGATGAGAAAACAAATGACAATCAGAATGCTGAAAGCGATTACGATTGCGCATCCAAACATGGCAATCATTTTCGTTTCCAAACTCAACACGGACCACAACATGATTCGATTTTGTTTTACTTTCTTCTAGCCGAGAGAACGTCATGCATTACTGATTATCAACTTGAAGGGGCACTGAATGGGGCACCTGGACACGGGTAAGGGGGAAAGCCGAAAGGTGTCTCTCTGAGCTGTGTGTACGTGCCATTTTTTGTTTTTTTTTACTCTCCCAGTTGTTTTCTAAAACGTTGCGTGTTGTCCTTGTTTGTTCGTCCTCCCCCACAATTCGAACGGCCACCCTCCATTCCCGCAGCTCACGGGAACGCACCTGTTTCACCTGTCTCTCATTCCCTTTGCATTTATTCGATTCTTTCCTCCATTTTTATTTATTTATTCTATTTTTTGCTCTGACCCGTTTCAGCAGATTTTTATTTCACCGTTTGTCTCTTTTCGTTTTCTTTCTTCAAATATCAAATTCGCTTTCTACGTGTATAGGCGCTGATCGTGTGTCATTTGTTTTATTTTCTGATCGACAGGGCTATTGTCACAAAGGGGAGACGGTAATAAGAGCACAGCCGAAATGTCGGGACAGAATGACGGAACCCCATTGCATGTCCAGCTCATCGATAATTCAAACTTGATGGACGCACGGACAGCCGGTTGGCTTTGCCCATTTTCTTCGTCTCTTGTGTTGCACGCGCTTCTCGATGTTGTGGAACAACATTGAGCGGGTCAAAACAAAAATCTGGCGTACATCTAAGCCGGATGAAGCTGCGTCGACGTGCAACTCCTTTCAAAACCGGGGTATGTGTACACATACGTTTTTCATTACCTTCGATTTTTGATGTACGTTTCATCGTTGCCGATGAAATCTATAGAAATCGCGTATGCCTTTGAGAATAGGGACGCTACCTAACCCTTTGAATCTGAAAGATTTTCATGCGTTGGATAGATCGTGCTATTATTTCTTTTTGCTTTTGAAGATTCCCCTTTTTTTTTTCGATTTTTTTTTTCTGTCGATTTCAGCTGCTAGAGAGAACCCAAACTCATGAATGTTCAATCGATCCTGTCTTTCTCTTTTATTTTCGTTTTTTCTCTGATTTTTAGGCGCCCCCTTTTCTTTTTCGATGATAGAATTACCTAAAATCTGGTTTCTCCCTTTTTCTTTTTATTTGTTATCATTTATTTAGAAGGGCATGTATAGGTTATGTCTTTTCTCAGTCTATGACGATATGCCGTTGCACGAATGTAGAGCAGCATAGGTTTAAACAGGTGCATCTTTTGCTTTCTTTTTCTATTTTTCTTTCACATTTTGACGACACCCACGCCCTGAGACCACGCCTTTTTTGATACATCCATTTTATTTTCCCCCCATATTTTTGGGAAAAGAATTTTTTATTCATAAACAAATTTTTCTTGGGAGGTTCCATTTAGTGACATATTTTTTCCGTCCAGTTCAAAGAGCCACGTTAATATTTTTGATTATTAAAAACAAAATGTCACCCATCCGTTACACAGGTTTTACGTTATATTTTCAAGTGAAAATATGCGTAGGGTGCACTAGCTCAGATATTGCATCTGTCTTATCTTTTATGCAAATTTGTCCGTCACTTTGCATACAAGAGCTAGACGTTATATATATGTATATTTTTCCGAAGCTTCGCGTTGTCTTATAAATAAAAAAAATTGCAAAAATCGAGAGTTTGGGATAGAATTCACCTTTGAAAAAAATTTCTTTGATGATACAGCCGAAGAGGAAACGCAGGATATTACGTCTCTTCATTAATTCATACATCGACAGAAAGGGTCACATTGGCCCATCTCCACTTTACGTCATTCCCAATAGAACCTGTCAGTAAACGCAAAAAAAAAAAGTAGACGGGAATATGTTGAAGTAAACATGAGCTGGATTCAGTTTTTGACAGTCTACCGCTTTACGTCTATCCGATCCATCTAACCTTTCCTCCTAACCCGTGAAAAAAAATAAAAATAAAAACTATTGCGCAGTTTCAGAAAGGACTAGCTGGAGGCATATGGGCATTTTGCCGGTCCATCACGTTCCATTTTCCAAGATGCGCATCTGTTTGACAGAATGACACCGTCAATAACAACAGGGTCCTCCTCACTCGGTAAAATCAAGCGCAGTTGCCACTCAACTGGCCTATTAAACATTTGATGGCCCCCGGTGTGTTCAGGCCATCCATCCCTAGATCTGCGTTATTATACGCCATCTATAATTCCGTGAGAATCCAAAGTTTTACACTGAGGCATTTACCAATACATGAGCTTGCATTGTAGACGGTGAATTCGGGAACTGGACCATCGGCTCAAAAAGGTCGCCCTGTACAGTCTGCACAGAGCAGTGACACTCTGTAAGACAGTTAACATGTTTTTGTGATGCTATAGAGACCTGCTTGCCAAGTCATTATAAAGATTTTCGTGCATCTCCTATTTTTTTGTTTGGGGGGGAATAAGATGTTTTTTTCGTTTTTTGTCGGTGGAATGGGGGAATATGGAAATTAATTGAATATTCATTGGATAACCTTTGCTTTGCGACAGGAGAGAGTCTATTGTCTCTGCTCTGGTTGCCAATCCAACTTGTTCTGTAAAGAAAATTTTGACTTTAGTTTTTTTTTTTTTTTTCACCCTCATTTACCGAGACGTGAACCTGCTGTACAAAGCCATTATACAGATTATAACGAACTCTGTATACAGCGACTATACGTCTATATTAATGTTTCAATCGATGTATAATCTACGAGTTGTTCGTTTGTTTTGGGGGGGGTCCTTGTATCAATGCGGAGAAAACAAAAGGGGATTGAAATTTTGAAAGAACAGCAAATCGGAGCAAAGAATCAATGAATTTTACAGATAGTTTATGGTTTCAAAAAAACAAAAAAAAAAACATAATACTAAGACATTATAATATAGTGGTAGCTGTTTTCTATATAGGGCTATAGGGCTAAAGAACGGGCATTTATAATCGAGTAAGACCCAACAGCCGCAAAAGCAGCAGCCGTTTGAGGGATGACTCGGCATTGTAAAATTCGATCTTACTGATGGTAGTTCCAATCATCCGTCACACACTCTAACGATTTTGTTTTTCGAAAAAAAATTAAAAAAATAAATTGTTTTCTTTGATGGGAGGCTCGAATCTTCTTGATCATACCCAACAATAATATCCTTATCTATCGAGGACCTATATACATTTGATTGATTCGACAATCCAAACACAGTCATTCGTTATTACACAGACACCTACCATATATCTACGATATATAAGGTCCTTTAAAAAAAAAAAAACAATCCAGCTGATCAACGGATCGAATAATATACTACACCCGTATCGGTGTAGTTGCATCAAATGTTCCCCGTCTTTTTTTGGAATGAACGCACCGTTGCTATTATAATCCAATCAAAGGGCCAATAAATCTTGTGATTGTAATGAAACAAAGAAGGGAAAGGAGACGGTATATACTTTCACACGTGTTGCGCGATCAAACGATAATTTCTAATAGTAAACAACGCCACTGAGGAATGTAACTACTTTCCAATTCAGTTGGGAAATCATCGATGAAACTCTTGACGCCCATTTTTTGTTGTTGTTGTTCTTTTACCCCACCCCTTTTACGTAGACACAGATGCCTTTTACTCTGTTTCTCTCTCACTCTCTTGATGGTCGTTACGTATCGTCCGTATCTCTCGTTAGAACTATATCTGTTTCTGTTGTTACACATAATTACTTTTATTGCGACTGTTTTTCTTTTTGAAAAGAAGAAGAAATCAAACTCCACTCAAATCATTATTGAGTAATCGTTGTGCCTCTCGGCTAACATTTGCCCCCCCCCCCCGTGTGTGTGTGTGTGTGATGTATAGAGCTGGGTGTGTAAATGATGCCTAATACCAACCATCAATCGACGTCACGTGACTTTTTGCTGCGGTCACGTGACTGCCGCAAAAAAGGTCCCCCCTTCCCCTTTTTTTTTTGCATCGCCATGTTTTTGTTATTAAGCAAATCAATTTGTTCAAGGAATTAAAGGGGTGTGTATCTACATACGTGCTGCTGTCGGAAGTGAAAAGGAGGGAGTATAGGGGGGATGTTGTTATCCTCACGATGTGTATACACAGGGACACGAAAGGAGGGGGCGGTTGTCTGTATAGTAGATATATACAAATTGAGTTAATCGTTATTACTCTGTGTGTGTGTGTGTGTGTGTGTACTTTCGTTTTCTATGGGTTTCTCCCCCCTTTTTTTGTATCGGAACCTTATGTCTTTTTTCCTGTCAGACCGTAGGGTCCATCTACTAATCGTAAAGGGGGGGGAACAAATGAGGGTATGGGTATTCAGATCTTTTGCGATATTATTATTATTATTATTTTTTAAAATACGGCTGGATCGATTTGTTTTTCTCCGGAATCGTGTACGGAAGTACTGGAATACATCCGGCATTTTTTTAAAATGAGATCCGGCAAATCAATTGCTATTCGAAGTAGGATGACGTTTTTAAATGGAAATTTCGTGTCATTGTCCAGCGTCCGTGTACGGCAGTTGACGAGCCATTGTTTGTAAAGTTCCCTTTGAAACTGTTGCAAGCGCAGATTGACAGACATGCACGTCTATAAGTTGCGTGTTTGTCGAGATTTTCTCTTGTACATGCAGCACAGATTCTAATTACGTATATACATCCAAATTAATAAAGACAGGCACAATGGGTTTCCATTTAAAAGGGGGAAACGGAAAGAAACCGGAACCGTCTGGTTCCGGTTATCGGCCGTGAAGAACTTTTCGTTTTTCATGTGTGTCTCCATATACCTGCCACATCTTATATTCGTTCACGCCGATGGTTTTTATATATATCTCTTTGCGCCAGTCTTTTATGTTGAGGACTGCAATTCCTTAGCTATAGGCTATCGGACACACTACATCGTATGATTTTTTGATAGGCAGAAATGAGTTGCGCAATTAGACGGCTGCGATGCGGACCATTAACTCTCAATCGATTGCGTTCTCTCTTTATTATTATTATTATTATTATACTATCTATCCCCTCTTTGTTGGCCGAATGAGGTAATATACAGACGCATTTATGTTCTTTATAGCTATTTTTATTTCTCATATTTTTTTGTGAAAATGCATACATCGTAATATGGAACGCTATAAAAAAAAAGGGAAAAGGAAGGCGACCGGCTTCCTTAGTATATAGAGGGCCATTTTTATATACGGTGCTGTAAGGGCCTATACAACGAGGGCCTGACCGGTTGGGAAAAACACAATGTGATAGTCATTATTATGTTTTCTGCCTCTATATATATTCGGAAGCGTTTTTGTACTGTATACAGCATATAAAAACGGGAATGCTCATTTCGAGACCTCGTAGAGTCCCCTAAATGGTGGGGTCGCCACAGCCCCATATAAGAATTAACGCCCATTTTTCCCTCCTTCTTTTCCCCCTCTTCGTCTTTTTTTCTTTTTTTTTTTTTGGGGGGGGTCTTCGTTTGGTGTGGCAGAAATTATTATTATTATTTGTTTTTAAATAATTCGATTAAAAATTGAAGTGAGAAGAAATTAGCTAAGAAAAATGACGTCATCGTTTGATACCGAGGGCCTTATTTTTTCGTCATTTTTTGTGTGTGGATGAAAATAACGAGGTGGACTTTGTGTAACAATGACGTAACTGTAGGGTGAGGGGAGAGAGAAACTATGTTTCCATATTGACATAAAGGCCAACGATGAAGAGGGGAGGAAGGGCCTGTCTGCATACACAGGTGTATGATTTGCTCTAATGATTCGGAAGAATAGAATGTACTCAAGTAACGAATGAAACGTGTTTCTTTCTTTGACGATATAAACCCGATTTTTTTTATAAACCCTGGATGACGTAACAGCTGCTTTTCTGAATGATCAAACTTGTTTAAAACTCAATTTGTTGTTGTTGTTGTGTGCGACTATAAATAGCGGAACACGTTTGAATTGAATTTAAACAAGTCCCAACTGTTTGGCGTACATTTCAATTGTAACGAGGGCCTTTTCTTTGTGTAATCATCGGTGCCCTATAACTAAAGCCTTTTCTATCTGTTTATATACAAGATCGAGTGTTAATGGAGCTCGTGATTTGTGGTGAACACACAAGAGCTTTATATATACAATACGTAGACAATCTCTATTCGAAAGTAGTATAGGCTACCTTGATGATCATCCACACATTCGTTGTATGGTGAATGACATGGGTCAATACCCTTGTGCACACAATCTGTTATGGTTTGAATTTCATTCGTGTGTGCATCCCTCTCTTTTCTCTTTGTATACACAACCCACCCCCACTATGTCATAATCTCTGCCTTACAATCCTCTTTTGTTGTGTATGTACAACAGAACTATAACGTGCCAAAAGAGAAGGGGGAGATGTGTCAAGGGGGGCACAGAAAAGTAGCAATACACATCCGGCGGGAATTTGAAAGAAAAAATCCATGTAATTCAATCTATACGAAGGAAGGATAATAAAATCACGGCTGTATATTATTAGATGACATCAGAAATCTATTTTCAGCAAAAAAAAGAGTAATCCATCTGGACAACTGTTTATTGCCACACGATTGATTAGCTGATTTTCATTTACAGTGAAATGTATACTATGTATACACACAATGAACCGCAATCATCTTATTTAATGAGATGACGGAGTATATAATAGCATCAAAGGTACATAACAATCGATGTTAGACAACAGAGGCCGTCTCTCCTGTATTTTGTATCCGCTTCTAGTATATACGTACTTCCTTTCAAACATGTGATGTCGAGTGCTGGGGCTCTCCATCGTCCTTTTGTTTCTTTTCGTGTTACGATTCTACGCGACACACAGTACACACTATATAGAATAAAGTGGCATGGAACAGTCTCATATCGTCCCAACATTTTTTGTTTTTTTTTGTTTTTTCGTTTCTTTTCTTTCCCCGGCGTGAGTACGTTACCATATGGCACTGCACACACGGCCCTACGCGGTCATGCAATGTCATCAAATGTCTCCACCCTCCTTTCTTTCTTCGCCCCCCTCTATGTACACACAATTTTTTATTTTGAGCGTTATTCCCTTTGTAACGTTTACGCGTCTTTCAATTTGAATTTGAAAAAGATGCAAGCGATTCAAATGAGGGCATCGGTGTAGCCATTTGCGTTGCGATGAGCTAATGCGGGGTAGTTGTATTGAGTCGTCGCTCGTGCATTTTGTATGCATATATACGACTCTATGTACATAAAGCATTCACGATAAAAAAATGATGTGTTGGATGTGGCCGTGTACAAATAAATCGACTGTTCTTGACCTTTCTTACAGCCATTAATGTAGGCGACCACCTGATGATGCATACGAAATTATCTGTTTTTGTATACAAATGCAACCATTCACGTACAGTAGCAGAAAAGCACAAATGGATGGGTCACAAACGGGGATCTTCAACTGTTTCACGTTCAATCGTGAACGTTATTAGTTGTTACTGAATATGCATAGACTTTTGTTATTAAAAAGAGCAAGGAGGAAAGCCAACGTGTATTGAGATGTAAGGTCTTGTTAAATATTTCAAGTCCACAGGCAACACATAACTCATTTCATTTTAGAACGTTCAACGACGCATGCATACATAATTCCCATTTCACGACCCATACCTTCAACAAAAACAAAAGCAAACCCCATACCAAACTTTTGCTGAGATTGTCTCGACTATTTTTAGAATGACTCTTAATTTTTCCTTTATTTAAGGCTTTACAGGCCTGGTATATAAAATAATTATGAATACGTGGGTTTAGGATTTTTCGGGAACTTTTTTTAAATATCCTCTTCTCTTTTTATCTTTCAATTTTAATAATTGCCGTCATAACTGTGAACTGTTTCCGAAAGAGAAAGGCGACGCTTAAAGCCAAAAGTTTTGTTCATCAAAGCGAAAGAAAACGAGGGGGAGGGGGAGAGTCCTGAATCTGTAAATGGCGCTAAAGACAAACTAAAATAGGCGAGGCTGTTTCGTGATGCTGTTTTCACGGGCCACATAGATGAATGAGCGGCGCAAACGCGGGGGCCATCTCTAATTGGTTGACGTCGATAGCGTATAGGAAACGCTACAACTCCTCCCACCGATAGCCGAGTTTTGGGCGGAGCCTTTTCCTTATTCCACACGTCTCTATACACGCTGCGAACTCCACCCCGATCAAGGTCCCGCAGAGGCAAGAGAAAAAGAGGAGCACTGCGGCAAGAGTAACAGCAGTAATATAGATGAGAGTGAGACAGAGAGAAGCGAAACAAAAATTTAGGTCCGGTGCACACAAGTTTGACACGCTGTTCGTTCAGTTGCCGGACTGCCATATACCCCCATTTGATGAGCGCCAATTCATCTTTTATTGTTTCTCGTTCACGCTCGCACCTCACCCTCCTCTAAAGAAGGGGTCCTTCTACGAAAGAGAACGTACACACAAAAGGAAAACGAGTTGCGATTCTAGTCACGTTTCGTGCTGCGTGTTTTGTTTTGTTTGTTTTTTTTTCAAATCGGTTTCGTGAAGTCGGTTGTTTTCTAATGCAGACCAGTTGTCTTTAACCGATTCCCATAACAGAGCCGCCATCTTTTTCGATACGTGTAGAACACACGATTGATTTCACCCGCCTGGTGTCCAGTTAAAGAACAGAAGTACAATTGCTGTAGCTAATCGATTTCAGAGGATCTACGCGGGAAATTCAAAGTTACATTTTATTTTCATTTTTTTTTAAACTCGTGTTGTGTTGGTGTGTGTGTGTGTGTATGTTGGCCGCTTGAATCATTGATCGAAACGACATGATGTACGCGACGGACAGTAAGGAAAGCATCCACCATCATCACCATTCATCGCCGAGTAGCGGTAGCAGTGGCAATGGCGGTAGCGGTAACAACGGCAAACCCATCATCACTTCGGCTGCGGCTGCGGCTGCGGCCGCGGCAGCCGCCGCAGCAGCCGCCGTCGTCAACGCCGGTAATTCGTCGTGCTACTCTTCCGCAGCCGGCCGATTTTCGCCCACTTCCTACCGCACATCCGCCGCTGAATCTATGAGACGTTGCATGACAAATTCCCAGGTGAGTGTCTGTACAATTATAATCAATTAAAACAATAACAAACAAACAAAAAAAAAAATAGGAATAGGAAAAAAAAATGATGGGGTGGAGCTTTGGGTTTGTGGGTTTCATCATATAGACGTCGTTCATCTATTGCGGCCCAAATGATTGGTCGTTGGTTTCAGGTCGGTAGGCGGAGCTTGATCATATCCCGTCACACGCGCTCACGCTGGCGTGTATGACGCGCGAGCGGCAATAACACCGAAATGAGGCTATTCTCCATTTGAAAAAAAAAAAAAAAAATGCAAATTTCTCAATTTTCCTCTTTTAAACGGACGGAAACATTTTTCAATCAAATGCTTTGCATACAACACAAATATAGGACAGCCTAATTTGCATACGGTGAAAGATGCCTGGCAAAGTAGTTGCATTTGTGTTGACCCCAAAATGAGATAGGCCTTTTAAAAAGTCGGAAACAAAAGGTTATATCCGTTTCTCAGGTACACGTGCAATCCCCTTGCTGATAAATATACCTGATGCATTTGTCCCGGAACGGCTAGACGCACAAAGAGATATCATTTCCTCAGCTAATGGCAACGTGTTTTATATACTCTCGACCCCTTCCCTCTTATCTTGAAATAATTTCCCTTCGTATGCCAGCGCACCGACAGCACACCTCTGATTGCTGACTAATTGAAATCTTTAATTGGACGCCAGTGTTAGGCGTTTTATCTAAAGTACTAGCTGAGAATATTAACATTTGGCTATGTATCGTTGTATTCACTTAGCAACGCTGCTAAAACACTAATTGATTACCATCAACGCCGAAAATCGAGCTAATTGCCGTTCATTTCAAATTGATTTAGAATTTCCTCTCGTTTCATTTACGGGGAGGTGCCATCTTGAATGCACCTGTCAATCGACAGCTATTCAAAAGTAATAACCCGTTTTAAATATTTTCCTTCCCCCGCCTCTCTTTGCTTAAACTTCCCACCTGAAAGTTGAGTTGCTCTTGAATTCGATGGCGTTGATGCGTCACATTCCTCTTTAAAAACGTTTCTCAGAAATTTTGCGTTTTCTCACGGTCTGGACGGCACGTGCCATTCCTTACCCTGCCTCCTTGTGAAGGGTTTGCCAACCTAACGGGGTGATACGTTCGATGAATTTTTAGTCTACACTCGTCACGTGTACGAATCAGTTGGCATTGAAATGGTCATAGCCCATCGAACATATCAATTGATGGGTCTTACACTTAAAATAGTGAACGTCAGGTAACCATTATAATTGTTCAATGCAACATGTAATTTCAAATTTTCTTTAATGTTCGGAATCGGGCGTGTACGATCTATTATTAGCTTTTAAATAGCTAATTTAAGGGGAAATGTATTTGAATTATTGATGTACTAAATGTGGCGAAATGACTTGATTTATTGATAGACGTCGTCCAACCGTTGACGCCTCGTTACGTGCAATGGCCGGCAATAAATCTGAGTTTGTTATATTCAAGTTTTGATTAAGAATTCTTACATTTTTCAATTAAATTCAAGTATTGTAAATGTACATCGTTCTATCGTTCGTGTTACAAGCCTAGTTCATTATTCGTAGTGGATATATAGTTTAATTCAAAATGGAATTTGAATTGATCAGAGTCGGGACTATGGCGGAGGATTTCTGTACGGCCAACCGGAATTGTTTGGAAGTCTTGGCGATGGTTTACTAGCCGCACGATCGGAAGCTCTGGCTGCTGCATCGTCTGGCGGAGGTGGCGGAAGTGGAAGCGAATCGTTGAAACCGTTGCGTAATCATCACGACGGCAATGGATTCCTTCACGGTCACGTCCCTTCGTCCGTCTCCGTTACGGCAACGATCCAGTCCAGCCAAAATGGACGCCAACATCAGGTAGCGTCTTCTAAATTTTGAAAATGCATTCGGAATGTAACTTTGAAACTAAAACCAGATGGGGCATCCGTCGCTGGATACGATGGAAATGATGGAAGCATTATCGGTCAGCACTTCCGTCGGCGGATCGTTGAATTCCATGTCGTCCGATCAGAACGGGATGTCGTCTGGCAACGGCGGATTGGGTCATCAGCACAATCCGTTCGGAAACGGAGGCAACGGAAGCGGAAACAGCGGTCACCATCATCACAATTCCGGTGGAGGAGTTTCAATGTCGAATCATCCGGGATTGCACGGCATGTACAGTCACGCGGCCATGGCCAGCAACGCCATGATGGCGTCGCACAGTCACCACCATCATCACGCGGCGGCTGCTGCGGCAGCGGCCGCAGCAGCCGCCGCCGCCGGACTATCCGGCCACCATCATCAGCACAGTCATCCGCACGGACATCCGCATCACATGTCAATGGCTCCTCATCACGCTCACGCGGCCGCAGCTCACGCCCATCAGTTGCATCAGCACAGCAACGCTGGAAGCAACAACGGGATGGCCGGCATGGCTGGAATGGCCGGCATTCCGCTCGGCATCCACGATACGGATTCTGATCCTCGAGAGCTGGAAGCGTTTGCCGAACGATTCAAACAGCGTCGCATCAAATTGGGCGTCACCCAAGCTGACGTCGGTAAAGCTCTGGCCAATCTCCGCTTGCCCGGCGTCGGTGCCCTGTCACAGAGTACTATTTGCAGGTGAGCTGCTGCACAAAACAAATGAAAAAAATCTAATTAATTATGTAGATGTATATAGACATGTTTCATGAAGCTAAATGGGGCAAAAGTACTAAACAAAGGCGATTAGAATATTACGTTCGTACAAACAAACAAAAAATTGGATTACGAGATGACTGACAAGCTGGTCAAAGAGTGTGTGATTCGCGTCGTGTTTCATTCACAAGGAGGTGAAATTAAGTATTTAAAACGTATGTGTAGCCATTTCTATAATTGATAAAAAGCCGCCATCATTCATGGACACGTGCAGCCGTGCCTGTGTATACGTTTAATGGCTCTTCTTACACGTCCATCTTTTTTTTGCCTTTGCGTAGCTTTTTTGTAGAATATTTGAACATTTTTAAAATGGTTCTGTTAACTGATAAATAATATTGTCTTTTAGTTTTGATTTCTAAATCTTCTTTTGCATACGCGTTCAAGTTTTCTTATGTCATCCGGGTTATTATGTCTACGTCTCGTGTATGTATTTAGATTTGCATCGTTGAGTGGACGGTGGAACGAGGCCAACTTTTTCTTTGCTTCTTCTCACATTTAAAAGAATAGGCTATCAGAATTTATGACATGCACTCATAAATGCAAATTGAGAAAATTGAAACATTTTTTTTCCGTCCCAAAAAAAAATCGTTCAAGGTTCGAATCGTTGACGTTGTCACACAACAACATGATCGCGTTGAAGCCGATTTTACACGCGTGGCTGGAAGAAGCTGAAGCGCAGACGAGAAACAAGCGTCGCGATCCGGAAGCGCCATCGGTTCTTCCGGCTGGCGAAAAGAAGCGCAAGAGGACGTCGATTGCCGCACCGGAGAAACGATCTCTCGAGGCCTATTTCGCTGTCCAGCCGCGTCCGTCTGGCGAGAAGATCGCCGCCATTGCCGAGAAACTCGACCTCAAAAAGAATGTCGTCCGCGTTTGGTTCTGCAACCAACGCCAGAAACAGAAGCGCATGAAATTCGCTGCCCAACAGTCGTGCTGAATCCATCAATTTTCCTTTTTCACGAGAAAAAGAACAAGTAAATTTAATTAGGTTAAATTTTAATTTAAAAAAAAGAAAAAAACGGAACCAAAGAAAATTGAGTCAGTCATTTAATTGATTTATATATTTATATACATATATATATCTAATACGAATAAGCTTAAAAAAATGATTACGTGTCCACTGGTCTGGTCATTTCGAGTCCCTAAATATTCTCTGGTCACCACTAACGGGGGGGAAAGAAATCCCGCAATGTTTCTGTTTCAATCAAATTCAAAATGTCTGTCCCCGCTTTGATTTTGATCCGACTGTCTTTGTTTTAAGCTAGAGTATTATTATTATTATTCTACATTCATAGTAACATAACGTGCTCAACGTCGATCTCGATTTAAACACAAACATATAAATATTTAATCAAATCTATAGAAATTCATTTGACATTATATCGATACGTATCCATACGGTCCTTTAAAAACTATTCTTGACGTGTGTATACGCAACGTGTTCCCAATTTTTATTAACGTGTAATATTCGGCGCCAATCAACAGGGTTTTCTCTTTTCATCTTTGATTTTGGTTTATTTTTTTTCGTTTTTAGATTAAAAACGATTTTTGATTTCTGCTATGTGTCGTGCTGATTTTATTCTATTTATATTAGCGTGCGATTTTGTTGTTGTAATGTTCGTCGCGGCTAAAAAAAAGCTTAAATTACTGACAAGATAAAAAACAAAAAAAAAAATCATTTTTCATGCACACACGTCGTTATTGATCGTCCCTCCCAATTTACCTTGGCCGTCGTGTCAATGTGTATATATATTGATCTCTTTTTCTCACAGTCTTTTAGCATTCATCATATTCAAACCATATAATATACATGTGATATGATCAAGATTATCGAGGAAGGGAAAATATATATATATATATATATGCGATTAAATATAGCTATAAATGTAGAAATAGCCATACATTGTGTTGTTGGGTCCAATCTCCCCCCAACAAGTTGACTTCTTTGAACGTTCATTTCGTCTTGATTTTTAAGTCCCACGTTTTGAAATCTTGTCATCCTCTTTTTACTTGATTTTTGGAGTTATCACATTATTATTATGCTGTTTTTTTTGTTTTTTTTTTTAATTCTCTGGTGTGTCTGTTTTCATTCAAATGGCTGGAGACGTGAACTCAAAAAAGCAAAAAAAAAAAAAACAGAATTTGTGACGTCAATATTTCACCCAGTTGATTGTTGTTTCGATCTCTAATATTCCTCGGCCTGTTCCCGTCCCTGCGAAAAGTAATCTTTTTCTCTGAATAAAACATTTCATTCGGTTATAAACGTAGCCCCTGCAAAATTCATTTCATTTTTTTGTTTGTTTAAATGTTCACTGCGAAGACGGGGAGTCACTAAGATTGTCATGCGAGCCCTTTGAAAGAGAATCAAAAGACTGGGACGGAAGAAATGAGATATCGTATAATAACGCACGCTTTTCTAATACTACAATATATATAAATATATGCTACACACAAGCTACTATATGGCTGGAAATCAGAAGCGAAGCGCAGCAGATCTTGATGAATAATGAATCTGACCAAAGTGCCAGTGTTGTGTCCCAAAAGAGGAATGACACTCAGTGAGAATAGCGAGTTTTCCTCCGCTGTCTTTTCTCTTTTGTCGGTTATTTCTCCTCGATAGGAACGCCCCGACGAGACTGTTGTGTGCGACTCGCCAGTTTATACAGTCGTCAGAAAAGAGAAAAGCCAAAGAACGTTAGAGCCGAACGACTGCGAGATAAAGAGTCGAGAGGCTCTATTGCTGTTTAGTGCTGCTGTTCGCTGCTTCTTGCAGAGATAATGGAACATTCACCTCAATCTCATTTCAATATTAGATGAGTCTAAAGTGACTGCCATCCCCACCGTAATACACTGGATGCTCAGCATTTCCAGGCACACGCGCAGCTTCATTCTGCACAAGCTGCTTCTGTACGCAAACTCTACATTTTGTTTTTTTCTTCTCTTTCTTATAGCTTATATAGTATTTTGTGTATTCTTCAGCTTATAGGGGGGAGAGAGTAGAAAGGATCACATTTTTTGTTTGACGTAGACTGCTTTTGTTCCCCAACTTTGCTTTTACATATTCATTTATGTGGTTTTTCTTTTTCTTTCTTTGAGACTGTGTATAAATAGACTGCCCATGTGGATATGGTGACAACCTGAATACTAACCTGACTTATACATTCCAGTGTATTATACACATGTTGTTCTAGTATATATATAAAAGCTTAAATGGTTATTTCACAGTAAATCTGCAAAGACGTAAAAAGAATGTTAATAAAACACATTGGTTTCTTTTTTGTGGTGTGCTCAGCACTGTAGTAAACATAGATTTAAACAGTGTGTATCTAGCATATCATATGCTAGGGAGGAATGAATTAACGTGGACATGACGATTATTAGATAATTAGTCTACACTAAAGAGCACTTAATGACTGGAATATTCAATGTTCGATCCATTAAAACCATCGCAGGTCGCATACACACACGCTCCACTAATAACAAATCAACCAGCGTTGATTTCATGGATGCTGGGGACTATGAAAGAGATGCGCTTAGAAAGGTATTGTCGTCATCGTGGATCTCCCAAGCTGTATATAATGAATGCAATCCACAGCCAAATATCCTACTAGAATACAATCGCCAAAAGGATTTGCAAATCAAACGAAAACGAGCAGACGATACAGAATTGTAAACAAATTCTTGTCAGCAGACGATTGTCTATTTTGTTTTTGCTTTGTTCATTCGTCGTTGGCCATTCTGAGAATTCGGTTCACGTCTTTTGACTTTACTGATACAACTGTTGAGCTATCTGATCAATTATAGACGAAAAAAAAACTATAGTGCAGCGACAACGTATTCATTACCCACGTCGATGGGTTGCCTTAGAAGTGCTCATTCCTCATTCTGTCTTAACGGAAGGTTTTAAACCAACATAAGGTATAGATTCTTAGTCAATGAAAGGAATCCGTCTGTCTTGTTTTCTACCTGTTAGCTCGTTCAATATCCCATCTGTACGTAGGAATGAATGATAAGCTTAAATACGCATAATCTGCTGTTTGACTGCTGATTCTGAATAAACTGATTATTCTTGGATTTCATTCCTTTTGGCCTGTTTATCTAACACACTTTTATATATGTCTACAATAGAAACAAATAGGTGAATTTCCTATCAGGCGATGTACAGAGAAGTTGAGATGACAAACATTCGACGAGACCTTCGTTGGCGTGATGTTCTTTTCCAATCTGGCAGCCTTCTTCACGTCCCTCAGGAGCCTATATAGGAGCTACAGAGACAGGTGAATATGCCGGTAGCCTCGAACCATCAGCAAATGCACCGGAGAAAAGTGGGTGAGAAAAAGTTTCGATTCCTCTCGGCTGCATGTTTGCCTTCTGCCATTCTCTACCGCCTATATACGAAACAGAGACCCAAAACTTGGCCATCAAAGTGTCAACAGTAGTAGGTGAAAAACAATCGGCTCACAATAAGAGAGACACCCCCAAAAGTTGTGACTGTTTTTTTGTTTGTTGTTGTTTCCCTTCTATTTTTTTTTATCATACGTAATATGGGGCTTTACTGGATGAACGAAAAGACCCTCCGCCCTTCATGTCAGAGAACTGGATAACACTCAGGCCGTGTGTCGGCGCACTTTTTTCAGCCCTCCCCTCGTATGAAAATGGCTCTACATCCGCTGAAGCAAAACTTGGCCATTTCGAAGCTGCCTACGTATGCAATTATGAAGTCTATAGACGTACTGGCTTTTTAGGGTTTTTGCGCCTTCATTTTATAATCAGCAGACTTCACGCTATCCAAACGGGAAAAAAAAACAGAAGTCG
The DNA here is from genome assembly GCF_020631705.1 of Daphnia magna. NCBI lineage: Eukaryota > Metazoa > Arthropoda > Branchiopoda > Diplostraca > Daphniidae > Daphnia > Daphnia magna. The sequence continues at coordinate 10,433,550 of NC_059188.1, read as the reverse complement.
GATGCTGAGGGGTTTGATTCTCTATAACTTCCAACATGTTCCCCAAAATCATTAGACTTTTACTTTTTGACGAAGAAGAGCCTACAGAAAAAACTCGTTCCCTTTCTCATGAGATATATTTTTGTGCGTGTGCTTATTTAAAAATCAGGTGGGTATAAGACCTCCCAGATTTGTGGTTATTGTTAGTGTACGAAAGGAAGGGACCATTTCAACTGGGATGTTCACACAGGTGAATCACACGATCCGATAAATCAATGCACGGCAATACAATCCAAATGAATCGATGACCAATAATATATACGAGCTTCTGGTTATCATAATCAATAGACTGAAACGGGAAATCTAGCAGTCAACATAACAAAGAGGATTTACAATGCCAGTACATCTAGCCACGAATCGTGTGTGTCATTTGTTTGTAGCGCGTCTTTTGTAGAGTCCACTACAGCTTGTATAGTTATATGTTCTCTTGATGGAAATTGGTAAATGGAACGTGATGTTCATCAATCCGGGAGACACACACCGCAAAGTTTTTTTCTTTCTCCATCGTAACGTGTATAGAATACAAACCGTGGAACCCACTAGACAGTGGACATCACGCTCGTCCGTCGTCATGGTTACATAAATCAACAACTCGCCACCACCAGCAAAAGAAAAAAAAAAAAAAAATATTCCACAACGAGTGGACCTCCGCAGTTGCCTACACACACATTGATTTTTTTTTTCCATAGTTCTCGGATCTCGTAGACGCGATTATTAGACACACGAACCGATTTAGAAGCGATACTAATTCAAAAACGTTAATGGTTGAAAATTTAAATCTCTTGATATGGGTGTGGAAAATAATCATCAAGAGAGTTAATACACTCAACAGTAGCACCCTTCTCGTTATCGTACCCTCCCCCGTGTTGACAGCTGGAGTCTCTTACGACAGGATAACAAAAGGTGCTCTACCTCTAGGGAATGTCAATATCTTTTCGATACGATTTTCCCTTTTTTTTGTTTCCTATTCTTTTGTGACGTCTCTTTTTTTTATTTTATTCTTCCCTGTTGTGTGTAAGTGTATCTGCGTGTAACGCCTCCTCTCCACCACTCACGATTTTTTTTGTACAGCGGGGAGTGGAGGGGGAGGGTCTCCCCTCCTGTTTTTTTTTTCCTCTCTTTGCTCTTTTGTAGTTTGTTTGGGGCACTTGATCAAAAAAAAAAAAAAGCTACAAAAAAGAGAGAGAGAGAGAGAGAGGAACTAGAAAGGGAGTAGCCAGTGAAAATGCTAATGGTATCATGGACACGCTCCACTGTGTAGATATACTCGTTCTCTATAGTTCTCGTTTTCAAGTGGCAGATGCTTTTTGGCTGCTGAGCGCATTTGTGTGCTCCAATCCTGCATTTTGATTTATTTTTTTTTTCTTTCTACTTTTTTTTTTTTTTTTTTGTGTTTTTTTTTGTGTGTGTCTCTGTACAAGCTATACGCTATAAAGCGGACATAAGGACACGTGACACGAAATCAGAATGACATCCTTGAACTGGCGGTCGTCTCCCATTTGTCGTTTAATACGTGAATACGTAAGACCTTTTGCCAGATATTGTTTGACATGACATTCAAACTTAAAGAAAATGTTGGCATCATTGGTTTGCTAGACTGCCCCCCCCCCACCTTTTTTTTTTTAACCAGCTATACGCCACAGACGTCCGCAAGTTTACTTACCCCACTGACGACTGTTTAATCTGATCGACTTCCTTTTGATTTTGTTCGACGACGAAGAGGGGTAAAAAGGTAAACACAGTGGAGAATATGCAAGTTATCTCAGAGACCTTTGATATTCAGTTGGCATTAAGAGAGGACATGTTGAGTCTTTATTTTGCCCGACTCTCTTTTTCGGTGTACGTTTGATCCGATTATAAGTCTTTGAACGGTAGCCTGTACTAGCAAGCTAGCATTAAAGTCTATAAGATGGCGAAGAAGAAAAATAAATACCCAAGCCCGAAAAGACAGAAGCTGCTTTGGGGGAGGGGGATAAGACGAGGAGCGAGAGGTTTGGGACTTCTTTTCGAACTGCGTATTGCGTCAAACTGATGGTATAGGATTCGAGAGAGAAAAAAAAAGGTATATACCGAGTAAGCATCAACGTAAGAACAGTCAGATGGGAATTGACCCCAGAAATCCATCTACGGGCCAAACGAAATAATCTCAAGTACATTAACAGGGCCTTTTTTGCTTGCTGCGTTGTTAGTTTTTGTCAACAGACACAGATGCTGTACAAGCCGCAAGAGTACGATTATACTTAACATGATTATTAGGTACCCATGTTTGACGATATAAAGCTGCAAATCGATGGCTTCAACCTGATGTACTGCGTCAGTAAGGAAAATCTGGAACGAAGCATCAAAGACACTTAGCGGATTAGTGGGCAATCTAATTGTTTCGAAGGAAAAGCATTCTGGTTTTCTGTTACCTAAATTTGCTACGTACTGCATGGCATTTTTTGTATCGTACAGTGAAACATTTACTCATTCACATCTATCACGAAAGGTATAAGGCTAACACAAGTAATAATGGCGGATAAGTCGCAAAAACTATTATCCTGCTTGAGATTAAATAAACGGCTAGAGCATCTATAATCTAAACTGGACAAACAAAAAACAAAAAGAAGGGATTTATTACTTGAGAGACCGTCCATCTATTGTTGTCTTCCCAGCTGCTTGTAAAGCAGTAGCCTATGTATGATGCATTTCCAGCAAGGTTGTTGTGTACGATTGTATGATGATGTTTTACTCTATGCTCTTGTGTTCAGAGGATTTTAGTAAGAGGAAGGGAATGTTTTAAGATGAAGGTTTTTTTTTGTGTGTGTGTGTGTGTACATATATCTGGAATAGTTTCAGCCCGCGTCATTGATATGTCACTATTCTTGGTGTTTTAATAGCGCATTAAGCCGTGTCAGAACGGAGATCAAAATTTACGAACTGATGTTGACGGAACAAAATGTATGGAACACGATCGATCCGAGTGGAGAGTTGTCCGTCCAAAGGATGTTTTTGTTGCATCTTGCATGAATAGGTCTAATTGAAGTTGAAGATAAAAACATCAGAGTCTAGACTGGAGTCTGGAGCAGAGTCATAAATTAGAAAATCTAATCTATGAGCTATGAGCCTATGACTTTGTCTGGAGTCTGGAAACTGGAACCAGGGTACTGGAAGGCATGAACCTGAATTCATAAAATCAGGCAACTAAGCTAGCAACCAAGATCGAGAACAGACGAAAAATATAAAATTTCCCAACGAATTTTTGTATATCTCACGTGTGTCTGCAAAATAAAAGATGGAAACAACTAAAACAGTTTCCACGTTTCATTCATTGAAAATCGATGAATGGCTCATCAATCAATGTAAACTTTTAGGTAATCTTTCGAGCTTAACTTACCTTTTTTCACTTTGGTGTCATCTCAAGTCAAAATGTTTTTCTTGATAGGGATTGAGAAACCAACTCCAGTTCAGTCCAATTGCATACCTCCTATTCTGGAAGGCCGTGATTGCATAGGTTGTGATCGAACTGGAAGTGGAAAAACATTCGCTTTTGCGTTACCTATAGTTCAAACTCTGAGCAAAGATCCTTACGGTATATTTGCTCTGATCTTAACTCCAACACGGGAATTGGCATATCAGGTATCTTTCCATTTTCCTTTCTCGAGATTACATTAATGAATCCACCATTCTTTAGATTGCAGATCAATTCCAAATTGTTGGAAAGTCAATTAACCTGCGACTGTCGGTTGTTGTTGGTGGAATGGGAATGATGGAACAAGGCATAGAACTGTCAAATCATCCACATATAGTCATTGCAACTCCTGGGCGGTACTTATATCCTTAAAAAAAAAAAATTTGACTGACTGATACAATTTTTCTTTCAAAGACTTGCAGATCATTTGGAAAGCTGCAAAACATTTTCATTTAAATCAATTAAGTTCTTGGTTATGGATGAAGCTGACAGGCTACTGGAAGGCAACTTTGATGAGCAGGTTCTTAAAATAATGTTTGGCATACCTTAAGTTTTGAGAAACATCATAATTTTTTATTTTAAAAAACCCAGTTACAGACGATATTTCAGGCTTTACCTGAAAAAAGGCAGACATTACTTTTTAGTGCGACGATTACGGACACTTTGACAAAGCTTCGTGAATGTGCACTGAATAACGTAAGGAAATATTGGAATGCGTATCGAGGCTTTGTTTGACTTCGTTAACGTATTTCGCAAACTCATAGCCATTCATGTGGTCGGCCCCCGTAGACACTGCTACCGTAGAAGAACTTGATCAAAGGTACATACTTGTACCAGCAGATTTTAAGGATGGATACCTGGTCCACGTAGTTCAAAATTTTCGAGAAGAGAAACCAAAAGGCTCCATTATTGTTTTCACTGATACATGCAGGTAACAACAAGAAAACTTTTAAGGCTACGCGATTAAGCGTTTTATAATTCAATATCTATTTCGGTGTTTTCGTAGGAGTTGTCAAATCCTAAGCATGACTTTATTGGAATTAGGCTTTCAAAGCTTGTGCCTGCACTCTATGATGAGCCAACGTGAACGGATAGCAACATTGACAAAATTCCGTTCAAATACCGTCAAAATTCTTGTGGCTACCGATGTGGCTAGCCGAGGTGAGTGCATTGACTGTACTTGATTAAATCATTCAAAGCATTTCATTTTCTTTTCGTTCAGGACTCGATATTCCTACAGTTCAGCTTATCATTAATCACAATGTTCCTTCAAGTCCCAAAGAATACGTTCATCGTGTGGGTCGTACTGCCCGCGCTGGTAGAGGCGGTCTTGCATTGACACTAATCACTCCCAATGATATAAAACTTCTTCATGCGATTGAAGGACGGATTTCAAAGCAACTCCTTGAATACAAAATCAAAGGTACTAATAATTTATTTCGTTGTTTTTTATTTTTGAAATAACTTGCCTATACTTGCTTTCCGCCAAACAGAAAAAGAAGTAATCAAAATTATGACGCAAGTGGCTGTAACGAAAAGAGAACAAGAGATTAATTTGGACGAGCAAGATTTCGGTGAAAAGAAAAGAATCAACAAGCGGAAAAAGTTAATAGAAAAAGGTCTTGATCCCGAAGAAGCGGATCGCGAAATTGAAGCCGATATTGAGTGGAAAAGACGAAAAGGAGACAAAAATTCTAAATCCCGAAAAGGTTCCTGGAAACGAGGCTCACAAGCAACCTCATCAGCCGCAAATCTTACATCTGACTCCGACTAGTGCCTGAATACGCAATATAAACCATTCCCCAAATCGCTTAACGACAAATAAAATTCCCAAATGGTTTTTTCTTCCAGCTTAGTGCTTTTTGTTGTCGCCTTGTTGACGATGCCTTACGACATTTGAGCTAAAGCGTTTCAAAAGTGGAGACGTCGTATTTAATGTTACGTCACCACTACCGACGGAGACCTATCAATTGAGCTTCTAGCACACGCCGTGTGGGAAATATTCAAATATTAATAGGTTTGTTCTTACTGGTTTAAGGAAAGTTGAAGCAAAATGCATTTTGACTTAGTGGAAGACAAATTATTTTGAAATAATTCATCTGATACCATAGACCTAGAGTGACGATTCTACTTTTTATTCTCTGCAACGAAATATTGTACAGGAATCATTATCCAAAAATTTTGACTCATGGTGTACATAAAGCAGAGATAAAAATGATACTGGACACAGTTTTTAAATTAAAACTGATAATATAGTGTCTATTGCAGTTTGAAGAAGGATCATCGAGGCATTGCAGGTTCTGTTTGCTGTGAAGCAAAGAAAAAAATTTTAACATCTCAACCACAAGTTCACAACCAATCTCATTCTCTGATTTCAATTTCTTATGGTTTTGGTTTTGGACTTTGATTATTGGTTATTAGTTTTGGCAGAGTCATAGTAGTCATAGAACCATGATTCTATCACTGTGGCAGAGTCTAGAGGGAACCCAATGAACGAACCATCACCAGAGTCATAGAACCCTGGTTGGTCCAGGCTGAGAGGAATCCCTATACCGCGTTTCGTTGGTCTGAATGTCTGAAATTTCGACGTTTTTGGGGCGGGGCACAGTGGTGGAAACTAAAATCAGAGTCATCTATCGAGAGAAACTGAATTATTCAACGGCCATTTCAGTGTTTCTATTCGAGCTTCAATTTTTCTGGTATCGTCTGCTCTGTTCGTTTCCTTTATCACTGTTGTGATTGGCTGTTGAAGTTTTCAAAGTATTTCCTGATTGGTGCACTTATCACACACCCGCTGGAGGCTCTGACTGCTATTTCCGAAATTCAGCACAAAGACAGACGATTCCCCCCCTGTCGTGAACGAACCAGGGTTCTATGACTCTGCCATCACCTCCATGACCAGCTATGACTGCTCTGGATTTGGTTTTGCGGTTTAGCAACTTCCATTCCAACTTGGTGCATTGGCGCTAGGGCTCGGCCCCGCGACGATCGGGTACGATTTTGGCCGAACCGCGCGGTTCCTTTTTTTAAAAAGGCCAAACCGGTGCGGTTCGGTTTATCAATTTTTGGGAACCGATCGCACCGCGGTTTGTTGAGTCACACCGCGGTTCTTACGGGTCACACCGCGGTTTTAGGAAAACGGTTTTAGGAAAAACAACAATACACCGCGGTTTTAGGAAAACCGCGGTGTGACTCAAGAACCGCGGTGTGACCCGTTAGAACCGCGGTTTTGACAGTTTACACAACAAGTTTTACACAGTTTACACAACAGTATAAGTCGTAAATTATGCGAAAAACCAGTTGTATTTTTGCCCACATCATTACAACAATTTTCTTAATCATCATTCGTCAATGTTTTCAATATCGAATTCAGTCGATTGTGGGAACGTGAATCAATTTCTTTGATCAAACCGGCTTTAAACCATGAGCGCAAGCAGATGAGGGCTTCAACAGTCTCGGAATTAAGGCTCATCCTAGCAATTCCAAAACAATCTTTTCCAGTGCTGAACGCCCTCTCACTGCCTGCACTAGTGGCTGGAATGCTTAACATATCTCTAGCCATGTTTGATAGTTTAGGCCATCTTTTAGACCTTTGGTCCCAGTAACTTAGTATATCGGTCGGATCACAGTTACTGGGCTCGGTCTCCTCATTTACATACTGTTTCAATTCATCTGCTTTTGATTCAGTAGTTTTTGTGGATGTAATAGCAGCTATGAAAGAATGGTCCTCGTTTACTTGCCATTGTGCATTCAGTCAAACTCAAACAGCTTGTGGTGCGAATGTGACTATACAGTATACAGCATTCAGCATAACAGCAATGCCTGACAGCCTGACCTGACTCAATTAAGTGTCAGTCAGTCAAAGTTCGAAGTTCAACTCAGGTCCCACCTGGCAACCATTGGCACCACTTTACGCTCAACGCGATTTGATTGGTGGATTTGAAATTTCCGCCAAATTTTCAAAAAATTTCAAAATGGCGGCGGTTCGCACCGGTTTGACGAATTCCAAACCGAGAACCGCACCGAAGTCAAAAACGGCTAAACCGAACCGACGGTTTGGTGATTTTTGGCCGGCAAACCGCGGTTCGCCCCGATCGAAAACGATCGGGGCCGAGCCCTAATTGGCGCCTTGGCGGGTTGGCGGGTTGGCGCGGATCAGTGAATCTTTATTTGATATCTGACAACAGGGCTTGTTTGAAATTCAAGAGCCTGATCCATCCCCATAGCCCAAACCCCAAACATTTCAAAGTTTCTTGTGCTGGTTTTGATAGATGAAGAACTGAAAATACGAGAGGTTTATTTTTAATTAGGGAAGATGTCTACGAAAAACCGTTTAATTCAAAGCTTTGTAAGCCTAGTTCCCGACTATACACGTTCAAAATGTGAACGCTATGAATCGGAAATACAAAGGTGTCTTCAGGTAATTGTGCCATTATTTGTAAAAAATCTAATCAACTAGAAGTAAAAGGTTCTTTAATTATACTTTTCTATCTGTGGTAGGTCATTTGCTGCATGGAAAATCTTTCAGTTTTTGATACCAGCCAGCTAGATATTATAGAATTTTTCATCAATCTTAGAGAGCTTTTAAGAACATGTGACAACAAATCCTGTCTAGGGTGGAAGGCTGTAGAACTGGTTAAGCATCTGAGTTCAGATTCATCAATTTTTCAACTTCTCTGTGAATTAGAATTTGTACCAATTCTCTCACAATATCTTCATGGGCAACTGGAGGCTGACAAAGCAGTGTTATTGCTGTCTGCAATAGAGACATTGAGTGAAGGCATAATTGTGGAAAGAACAGGCTACTGGCTTGGAAACATTTTGAAATATTTAACTAATTCTATCTTGGAAAAGTGTGACTACACTTTGCCACATTTACTCGCAGTACTATCAAATTTGTGCTTTGAAAACTATGTTGTAATCAATGAACTTCAGAGAGAAAATCGATCTGAGTTATTACTCCAGTATCTTATCCAGTTGCAAGCAAACAATCCCTTAGTTCAACTTCATGCTTCTCAGGTAATTATTTATTTATTATGTATTTTTCTTCATCTTTTCTTTATAATATATAGAAATCTTAGTAAATCATTCTTCCATTGTTTTCACTTTAGGTGGTCTTTAGTATATTGGCGACTAGCTCTATTAGCGAAGCGATGCTGGCAAACTACTTAAAAACGGTTGTCGATGTACTTCCAATAGGGGCGAAAACAAACAACACAAATCTTATCCAGCGCTGTGGATCCATATTTTCTTGGATGTCGCGTGATCGCCTCATCCTTGAAATGATGAAAACCCCTCATTTTCAAGAGCTACTGGAAGACTGTTTGAAAGACATGGTCGCTTTACTTGCTTTTTCCAAACATACAAGTACAACCAACAGCATTCTGCTCTTCATAACGAAGTTGCTTAGAACCCATTTACTCCCTAACAAAAAGTTCACCGAAGCCTACATACCATCCCTTATTCCACTTTTTCAAAATGTTGCATTGACCGAAAACCTACTCGAACTACTGGCGGATTTAGTTAAAAGCTCGCCCAGTCTTCATTTAATGGAAGATATCCTCGAACAACTTTTCAGTCAAGTTGTAAATCAACTCAACAATTTTAAAAACCCCACATGCAAGACATCCTGCAGAATTCTTGGACATTCCTTGCAAATTCTACAAAATATCCTTTTAAAACTATTTAATCATTAACACAAAAGATAATTTATTTAGTTTATTTCCTTAACTTAACATTTATTTTGCACAGCTATATAAAGTTTCACCTTCCAACACTCGCATTACATCGCTGCTCAAACCGGACTCCTTTGTCAACATAGTATCAAACTTCGTGATGCTTAGCGAAGAAGTGGACGAAAAGAAAGCAGATTCGAACCTTTCTCTCAATCCTGGTGTTATGGCGCATTATACATCAGAAACGAAAATCATCGTTGTCGAGTGTCTGACCCTCCTGGCGCAAATTGCTTGCCGTGACGCTGACTACTTGCAGAAGTACAGTTATATGCTAGGGCAGCCTAATGTGCATCAGTGCCTTGCATCCGCAATTTTGCAGGGTGACTGCCATGTCAAGCAAGATGCGCTAGCCCTAGTCGGTACCTTAGGATTTTCTAGTGATAGGTGCGTACAGAAAAATTTAAATCATGTCTGTCAGTTGCTACATAAGTTTTTTTTTACGCGATAACAGTGTGATGGGCTTATCACATGCCTTGGATCAATTATGCACGCGACGTGGCAGCGTCACGGAAGATCGCGAGCAATCAGTAAATCGCGCATTTTTGAATTGGAACCTGTCTCCTGAGCAGATGAAAAAAATTGATAACCTTACAAAACAAATGCTTAACCAGGAGAAATTTTGGGAGGTAAAAGCGTACGCTAGTAGAATAGTTTTTGTGTCATTTATGGAACTTGGGTCGATTTAGAACATGAAAAAATGCGAGATCCTTGAGCTGATGGAATTACAACTTGGACGGCGTGAGCGGGAAGAGCATCGACTGAAGCTGCAATTGGATTCCACACAACAAGAGCTCAATACGTTAAAAATAAATCTACTGCAAATAAAAGCCGAGGTGCTGTAATATTTTTGGATATTCTCGTGTAATTTGCTAACTAAATATTCCATATTGATTATAGAACGAACGAATGATGGCCATGGTTCTTAGCAAAAATGAACTGGTCGAATCCAAGGAGGCGGAGAATCGAGGACTAACCAGACGTCTGGAAAAAATGCATGAGACCCAAAGAGTGAACCAGTCTGATTGGAGAAAAGTTATTCTGCACAATTATGGGCCTTAGCCAGAAAAGTAAACGATATTTTCTGTTTCAGGAACGTGAGCGGATGCAAAGAGAAAAAGACAAATTTGAACTTGCGCAAACTGAAGCGACGAACCAGATCCAATCCCAGCTTGATTCGGCTATGAAACAAATCAGGAACCTTATTCAGAAAAATGAAGATTTGGACGAAGAGTTGAAAAAATCACAAAAATCTTGTGAAGGTAGCTATAAGTACAACGTATTAGTTATACTTTACATCTAACTGAGTGGTTATTGCGACTTCCTAGGACTAAGATTGGCGTGTGAAAAAAAGGACAAAGAACTCGAAAAACAGACACAAGACCTTCAAGAGGTTAAATCCTGTAGTGATAATTTAGCGAAAACACTTCGGAAAAGGGAAAAAGAGGGCGAAGAGAAGGACAGAGAAATCACTTCACTAAGCCAGGTAGGGTATTTATGTTTTAGATCTAGATAAAATACCAAAAACTAGATTCTTTAACTTGCACGGCCAAACCTTAAAAAATAATTTATCTTCCCAGGCGGTGAAGAAATCTGAAATATTGCGCCAAGATTTGGAGGCGCGCCTCATCGAATCTGAGAAATCATGTCAAGAAACCAAAAAGAAACTAAACAAACTCGAGAAAATTCAAGAGTTTATCTATGATTTATCATCAGGGAAGAACAAACTTTTTGAGGATAAATGAGATGTAATAAAACTTTTGAGGAGAAGAATGATCAACAAATTGAGATAATAGAAATACACAGGTCTGTATTGGTGGAACCTTTTTTGCAACGTCTGAAATACAGAGATATCTTCATTACAAATTTTGTGTGTTCGAATAATTCTGCTTTGTATGGTAGAATCATTCCGCGCAAAGAATGGTTTCTCGGTTTAAAAATTAAAAAAACTAATGAAGTGTGTTTGTGAGATATCGCTTAAGACGAATTAGTGGCATCGCCATTGTCGTGGAAGCTGTTACCGTTGACCACAAAAGAATTGCCTAAGCCGTAAAGGTGACCGCAGTATTTGGCATCGTCAATGTTATCCTCGAAGAACAACTAGGGTTTCAGAACGATAATGTCAATTCACGGTAGTCGCAAAAATGAAAAAAAGTTCACGCGATGGTACCTCTCTCATTTTGAAGAATGCCACTCCTGTAAGTAAAGAATCTGAACCAGCCTGATGTTGTGGACCAATTCTTTCAAGTTCTAGTTGGTCTGCTACTTCCTGCAATCCACCCTTAAGGTTTTTGCAACTCTTCATGAGATATTTGACGTCGTAGATAGTTGGAAAATAAATCCTCAGAAGCTCAAAGAACTCGCTTTCCTCCTGAGGCAGGTGGTGGTTAGTCAGCATTTTTAGCATATAGCCAAAGTCATATCCACTGTGGAATGACAACCACTTGATATTATCCATCAAAACAATCCCAGAAGTCATCATTAGTTCGGCAAAATCTAAGGGGTCTATGCCTTCTTCTTCATGTTTTTTGAATTGGAGACCAGAGTTCTGGAGCAGTTCTATACTGTCCTGTGCATACATATCTTCCCTATGAAGAAATAAGAAAATGTAATGCTTAAGATAAAAATCAAACATATTGAAAACCATACCCAAGATTAAACTTGAAATTGAATTGCCAGGTAGTGTACCCAGAAGGTGTTTTGCCATCTTTGTTTAGGAAACTCAAGCCCAGTTGTATGATTTTCAGAAGGTCTACATTACACTTTAAAAGCTGGTACTGGTAATCAGCAGGGCTACGAAATTCACCAATGGGGCGGGCGACTACTCCTGGGAACTCTGTGTCCATGGCTACATAGTTATATGCTTGCACAATCTGGCGAATATGCCGAAATTCATCTTCCAAGTTGTGAGCCCATACTTCCCGAATCCCACACTCTTCATTACTAGGATGCATATTTCCTAAGGAATGCGAAAGAGTGAAATATGCGTAATAATAATATGATGGGGGCAAATTTAATTACGATTTGTACCAGTTGAAGTTGGCATGGCTATGGATAGTGAAGTTTCAGAAACCCAGTGATCAACACACTAGATTACACAAGAATAAAGTTCGTATCAACTAGCATATCCAGTAGCACATCACTCAAGCCTTCAAAACAATAAATTGATAAAAGAACCCTACAATTAATTCGATATTAACAACACTAGGTTAATTTAAAATGATATTTGACACATCGACTGAACTTCACCTGAAATGTTTTCTGATTTTCTACAGTGACGAAAAAAACAACTGACGAACGATAGGCGATGCATTTCGGCAGGGATAAGGTCTAAACAGTAACCAGCTACACCTTCTTTCTTCTGCCATCAGAGAGTACCCCTCGTGCTTGTGGTGAAACGTATTTCTTGCAAGTCAGTATCCGAATCACTCCAACCGGCTATCCCAAAAATGGTATTAAAAATACTTTCTTTCAATTACTTTCGTTTGAATGTTGAAGCATTTGACTTGTTTTCAACCTTTTAAATCTAAAACTTCTTAAAGGTGACGGTTTCGTTTTTTTTTAATGCGTCGCCGTCATTTGACAGAAGAGTCACATGGTTAATATGCAAATTGTCGTTCCATCCTTTACCGTTTTCTCCCCCAGTGAAAGCAAGCAAACACATCTGTAATGGTTATATAATTATGCTTTATTTAGGTCTCACTCAACCCAACCAGAATCTTGAAGCATGAGGGTGAAGAAGAAAAAGCTGAAATTGCTCGATTGTCCTGTTTTGTTGGTGCCATTGCCATTGGTGAGCTAGTGAAGAGCACCCTGGGACCCAAGGGCATGGACAAAATTCTTATTGGTGTTGGCCGCAATGAAGGACAAGTATGTTCATATTTTGCTGAATGACTACCATTTTTATTGATTAATTAATTTTTAAAAATAACTGATATGAACTTTTTCTAAGGTTGAAGTGACAAATGATGGTGCTACAATTTTGAAAGCAGTAGGAGTGGATAATCCTGCAGCTAAAGTTCTTGTGGACATGTCCAAAACCCAAGATGCTGAAGTTGGTGATGGCACAACATCAGTAACAGTCCTGGCTTCAGAACTGTTGCGTGAAGCCGATAAACTTGTTGAAATGAAGTTTCATCCCCAAACCATCATTGCTGGGTGGCGTAAAGCCTCTCAGGCTGCCAAAGAAGCTCTTACCAATGCAGCTATTGATAATGGGTAAAGTGATTATCAAGTTATGTTTTTGTTGTAATTGACTTGGATTTAAAGATATGAAAAACTAACTTTTCTTTTGTTTATAGAAAAGACGAAGTTAAATTTCGCGAGGATTTAATGAACATAGCAAGGACTACTTTGAGCTCAAAAATTCTTTCACAGCACAAGGAATTCTTCGCAAAAATCTCTGTTGACGCTGTTTTGCGTCTGAAAGGATCAGGAAACCTGCAAGCTATTCAAATCATCAAAAAGCAAGGAGGTACCCTCACAGATTCGTTTCTTGACACTGGATTTTTATTGGACAAGAAACCGGGAGTGAATCAACCCAAGAGAGTTGAAAACGCCCGCATCCTTATTGCCAATACGCCTATGGACACTGACAAAATCAAGGTATTAAAATGTAAAATGTCAAGCAGAAACGGAACCTAACCGATAAAATCAGGTTTTCGGATCACGCATCCGTGTCGATTCCGTTGCCAAAGTAGCAGAACTCGAGCTTGCCGAAAAAGAGAAAATGAAGGAAAAAATTGACCTCATCTTGAAACATAATTGCAACGTCTTCGTTAACAGGTTATTGATTTATAATTCTGTATTTTGATAATTCTTCTATGGTATAAGAAGAGGTTCACGTATGTCATGCCGCCGTTGCCCGTAGATTTAATAGCTTTATTCCATAAGAGATCCTTTAGATCTTTGAATGTAAAGAATTAACGCTTTGTAATTTATTCTGCGTTGTAGGCAGTTGATCTATAACTACCCTGAACAGTTGTTCGCTGATGCTGGAGTAATGGCTGTGGAACACGCCGATTTTGACGGCATCGAACGCCTTGCATTGGTTACTGGAGGAGAAATCGTTTCTACATTCGGCCATCCCGAACTAGTTAAACTTGGACGTTGCGATCTTATTGAAGAGGTAAGTTAGGCAGGTTTTTTTTATAACGTAAACGTTATTGAACATTTAAATAATAGATCATGATCGGAGAAGACAAGCTGTTGCGTTTCTCAGGCGTTCCATTGGGTGAAGCCTGCACCCTTGTATTACGCGGTGCAACCCAGCAAATTCTTGATGAAGCAGAACGTTCAATTCATGATGCTTTGTGTGTTCTTTCGTCAACGGTCAAAGAGACACGCACTGTCTATGGTGGAGGTACAAATTCATCAATCGATATTATTCTGGCAACTATTAATTTTCGATACGTTATTTCCATTCCAAGGTTGCAGTGAAGTACTTATGGCTATGGCAGTGTATGCTTTAGCTGCCAAGACTCCGGGTAAAGAATCGATGGCGATGGAGGCTTTTGCCCGCGCTCTTCTTCAGCTGCCCATCGTGATTGCTGATAATGCGGGTTATGACTCAGCCCAGCTAGTGTCCGAGCTCCGAGCTGCACATGCAGAGGGCAAATCTACATACGGGCTAAGTAAGGAAGTGTAGCAAGAAAAGCACGTTTTTGTTGTAATTCTGAAATGCCTTTTATATTTTATAGATATGGACCTCGGAAAAGCTGATTGTATGCAGCAGTTAGGCATAACCGAATCGTTTGTTGTCAAGCGACAAGTACTAGTATCGGCAGCCGAAGCTGCCGAAATGATTGTTCGTGTTGATGATATCATAAAGGCAGCACCTCGCCGTCGTGAACAAGACAGGAGTCATTGTTAAAGTTACTCCGCCGATGCACAGCTTACGCTCTAATCTGAATTCGCATCCAATTTTTTTTTTGCCCCAAAGTGGTTTTCACTGATTTGCTTGATCCCACTCTTTTTGCTTCATCGTCCTGTACTGATCCTAAATCTACTACAGCTGATACACTGAACAATTGCTTAGTGAAAGTGTTTTCTTCTTTTGCTTCATTTTCATTAATATTTGCATTGAAAGTTGAGGAAATAATTCTATCTTAATATCACTAAAAGATAAAGAAGATGGATTCCGTGGAGCTCGATTTACTTACCAAATGAAAAACGTGGGCGCAATCTCATTATAGTTGGTATGTTAAGCCGTTTTCAAGTGAAGCCATTTTTGTAATTTTTCCTTCACCTTTCCCTTTAATTAACTGAATATAAGAGAATCATCCATTGATTTTTTAGTTACTTGAAATGTAAGGAAAAGAAATACAAATTACCTTCAAAACAGGTATAAACCTCAATTATCTAAAGACTCATTTGGACTAGCCGGCATTGAGCTTTCGGCGAGGCCGGACAAATCAAGCGAAGTTTTCCCATGGTTTTCCCTTTCGTTCCCTTTGTTTGTTTGGCAACTATGCTTTTTGCCTGAGTGTGGGTATCAAGTTTTTTTCTTTAGCTTTTCTTCAGCAGTCTATAAGATGGCAGAGAGAAGGAAGGGTGCAGAGTGTTCTGCGTGTTGAAATAGCCGTTTTGCCTCAAGGAACTTCCTCGTATTGTGCTATTGGATTTCACCCGTTGGAGTTACCGTGCACATTTGATGTAATTGTGTAAAAGTAACCTTCGTGATAAGATATCGATGCAAAGTGACTAAACCATACTTAGTGAAATCCGTCTATTCGAATGTACCAAGGCTATTGTTTTTGTTGACCGTGTGTATTGCTTCCGTGTAAAATAATGTCGCCGATGCATTCGATACTGTATGTGGGAAATTTGAGTCATTAGCGTGGGAAGCCTACCCGTGTTTAGTGAACTATGTCTGCAACAAAAGTGAAGTCATTGCTACCCCCACCTTCAGTAGAAAGCTCATTTTCTTCCTCAGGTTCTTGCTCTGCAGAAGGTAATAAATTGTTCAGCCACTTTTAGCTGAATATACAATGTTATGTGCACATGCCAGCAGAGAAGTTGGCAATTTAGGGGAACCTAAATCTTTGTGTGGATCTTACTTTGTTTGAGGCCACGGACCATCACACAATTCTTTTGCCAGACATTATTTGTTTGAATGCTTTCAAGACAGTATGCCTTATACACATCCTATTTTATTTTGCTCTTTATTTTTAGGTTCTGTGCCATCAGATTGTTCTGCAAAGACTAGCCCTGGAACTAGCCCAGCACACCTTCCACGAAATCGTCCAAAATCCATGATCCCCAAAATCCAGCTACCTCCTAGACCTTCAACAGCTCAACTGAGACCTGCCAACAAGCACAGGCTTTCACTTGGGAAACCTGTATCACTTAAAGAGATTCGGAGTTCTTCAGTTGGAAATGCTCCTGTCAAGGAGGATCAGGTTAATGTTATTCAACGAATACTGTAGTTCTTTTTATTAATCTTACTTTAACACTACCCAGTTTTCTAATGAATCAATGGAAGTGAAGAGGAGAAACTCGAAAGGCACGAATGGTCACATTCGCAGCAGCAGCCTGTCAAACGGTAGGGACAGGTTGAGCCTTTATGCTCCAAGCTATTCGGCAAGCGAAGAAAGTTGTTCGGAGAAGAGCAGAGAAGAGATCAGTGAGCTGATGACGCATTCGCTCATAACAACGACTGGCGCAAGCAATAACAATGACAAACTTGCAAAGAATCGAAAGCCGTTGGCGCTTAAGTCAGCCGAAAAAAAGGCTCGCAAGGTCAAATTTTACCGCAACGGCGATCGTTTCTTTAAAGGCGTTACACTGGCCGTTTCAGCTGAGAAATACCGCACCTTTGATTCTCTCCTCTCTGAGTTGAATAGACTCGTTGGGGATCGAGTCAACCTTCATCAAGGAGTCCGATTTATTTTCACTACTGATGGTAGTAAAATTAATACGATAGACGAATTACAGGTGAGACAGGTTTTATTAAGGTCTTTTTTTTCTTCTGTTTTTCATGTACTTCATTTCATTTTTCGTAGGATGGTGAGTGCTACGTTTGTGCATCCAGCGATCAATTTAAGAAACTAGAATACACCAAGTGTGCTGGAACAACGGCCATGCGTAGGTCGCGCATTACTTATGGGCAAGGAGCTATATGCCGCGAAGCATCCATGATCTCTGGCTTAGACCAGTGGAAGGAGCGTAGGAATAAAAATCACGCAAATAACAATAGCAATGGTGCAAGCAGCAGTGTCTACAGCGCGTCTATGGGAAATGGCGGTGATAGTAGCATTCGCTGGGCGGAATACATGAAGCCACGTCTCATTACGATTATTCGCAATGGCAGTCGGCCTCGCAAAGCTGTACGTCTCCTACTCAACAAGAAAACTGCCTTCACTTACGAACAGGTTGGTAGCACTTGTGGTCTAATAACGGAGTCACATCTGCTGAGTAAACTTCATGCGTGTTCTGATCCCATCGTGTTTTGTTTGGTCACAGGTATTGAGCGATATAACGGAGGCAATCCGACCAGATTCAGGAACCGTTCGTAAGTTGTACACGGCAGATGGAAGACAGGTAATTTTTCCTTTTATTTGTTATTATCTGCTATTTTCCGATAGCCTTTTAGTGTTCTATTTAGGATAGATAAACTGGTATTGAATTCTCGTAAATTTTAACACTTACCTTGTGAAAAAAATTAAATTGAGAGAAAGTTGCCGCCGTCGCGGCCTTCATGTTCAGATGATTACCTCTGGTACTTTCAACAAATATGTCCGAGCTGCGGTTGCACCATTACGGGAGAGTCTGTCGTCAATGGTCTTACTTTCTGTGGCTTGTATATCTTAGGTGGGATGCTTGGCTGATTTCTTCGGTCCGGATTTCATCTTTATCGCCTATGGCAACGAGAAATTTTCTCACGATGATTTTGACCTCACTTCCAACGGTAGTTGAACATGCAACTTCAATCCATTCTAAGAAAAATATTAAAACCCATGTTTGTGGGTGTGAAAAATTCAATATATGTAGAGTTTAATACCCTCTAATAACCATTTCTCTGATATACTCATATTTAGAAAAATTTTGAATGTATTTTCCTTTTTCTCTTTTTTTTTTCTTTAGAAATTAAATATCTACCACCATTTATCGCCCGCAGTCCGATGAATACACGAAGAGGAAAAAGTGGCAGCTCGAGAACTGGTGATACATTTTAAAAATGTGGAGATTCCCCTGACCTAAATTTAGACGATATATTTATAGGATACACCGGAGGAACCTCTCAGACTCACCGTTCACCATCAAACGGAAGGGCTGGCGGAAGCATGGGGAAAAGCATGGTTGTAGGAGTCGCAGGAGTTGACGTGGAGCAACGACCGCGTGACTCTTCACTTCCGCGTGTTTATGAAGATCCAGATGAATTAGCATCATCTAATCAGGTTTATTTAAAGTAACATGTGCAATAAGAAAAGCTATCTTACGAAGCTATGAACATGTGTGGGTAGATGGTGGTAGATGTGCCAATCGTGGTTGAGATTCGTTACGAGGTCGGACGTATTATCGGCGATGGAAATTTTGCCGTTGTTCGTGAGGGCATCGATAGGTAAAAAAGTCATTAGATGTTTTCGGAATAGCGAATCTCCAAATAATGGATTTTATATTTTTCCTTGTTTAGACGAACGCGAGATCGTTTTGCGTTGAAGCTAATCGATAAAAAGCGTTGCCAAGTAAGACCATATCATCCCAAAATGATTCTGCATCTAATGTGTGGTTCTTTTCGCAGGGCAAAGAAGTGGTACTTGAAAGTGAAGTACAAGTTCTTGGTCGATTAAGACATCCGAATGTTGTAAAACTTTATGACGTTATCGATGCCAATAGCATTCTCTGTCTGGTTTTGGAACTTGTTGAGGTGAGAAATAACAAGAAAATAACTAAAATTAATTTCATTGTATATCATTACCGAACAGGGAGGCGACCTGTTCGATGCCATTGCTGCTGCTGGCAAGTTTAGTGAACCGGAAGCCAAACGAATGACATTTGACTTAGCTTCGGCACTTTCTTATCTCCACTCGCTCAATATAGTACATCGTGACGTGAAACCGGAAAACCTATTTGTAAGATATACCATGTCACGTAATTTCGATTAGGCTTTTTTCCGTTTTGACACATCATACTTCCACCAGGTGGTAAACTTACCGGATGGAATGCGCTCTTTAAAACTGGGTGACTTTGGTTTAGCTGAAGAGACACATCAACTGCTCTACACGGTGTGCGGTACACCGACGTACGTAGCTCCAGAAATCCTTCTAGAAACGGGTTACTGGCTAAAGGTGGACGTATGGGCCATGGGAGTTATCGTTTTCATTCTCCTCTGCGGATACCCACCCTTTGTCAGTCCAACCAATGACCAAGAAGAGCTTTTCGAAACTATTTTGGCTGGACATTTTGAATTCGCCTCTCCATATTGGGATGATGCAAGCCAGATGGCCAAAGACATGATTACGCTCATGTTACAAACCGATCCCGAGCTAAGATTCTCGGCCATGGAGGTCCTCCAACATCCGTGGCTAACGGTAAGTTGTTTTATTCTATTCTCCCTATATTAAATTTTTCTACTATTCTCTTTTTATATCCATAGGAGGATGAAGATTGGCCCGACACCCAACAATGTAGCCGCTTAGGACTTCATTTTGACACAAGTCACTCAGCGACTGAGCTGTCGGCTGCACAAGCCACTGCTAAGAAATCACCCAAGTCACTTATCACTGTAGGTCCTCCTCCATGTGATCTTCCACCTATTTCCCAATAATTAAAAAATATATGTATACATCTACATGTATATGTATATTTATTTATATTTTTCCTTTTATTTACCAGTTTTTTTTTTTGTTCTCCATATCACAAAATTTTTTCATTTCCTTATATTTTCATTTCTGTTAATATCAGTTAACAATAATTGAAAGGCTATTTGATTTTTTAGGCCGAATCGACACCCTGTCTCCATTCATTGCAAGTGCTCTGAGTTGGGTTACACCTCTTCCCCCATATTCCCTTCGTATTTCGTTTTCTCTTTTTTATTATTTTCATTTCATACCATTTAGAACGAACATCAAACCTGATTCCCCTCGAAATGATACTAGGCATCCAACTCTTATTCGAGTCACTTATAATTCACACGATTTCCTTTGAAACATTTATTTTAATCTCACAAAAATTGACGATATTTGAATTTGTTGATTGCTCTTCTTTCTTTGCACCGCTCTAGTCTTGATTTCAATTTAATTTGTACCAAAACTCACGTCTATCTCCTGGGTGTATTTTTTTTTTTACCCACACCAATCAGCACTCATTTCTGCCAGCTTCATTTGGATTCGTTTTTACTAGCGTTTTTTCCCTCCCATACCACTCTTCAGTTTCCTGTTCTACCCAACCACCTCTGTCGTAAGTTGTTTTGTTCGTTTTCAGTTTTTTATTTTTTTCTCCCATAATGTTGCCGTGATATCTTTTTTTACTCAAGTGAAACTTACCGATCTCGACTAAATAATCAATTCCCTTATTTTGATTTTTTTTCAGACAACGGCGCTAGAGATGCCGTTGAAGTTCATGTGGAAATGTGGATCTCCTCGACGAAGATTGCCACTAGTAAAATGAAAACAACAGTATCACGTGCATAATCGACATCTCCAAAAAACATAAACTGATGCCTGCAACGAGAGTACTTCACGAACGAAAGCGAGATATCCAACGTATTGTCTGTTTATGTTGAGGTTCGATTGTCAAAGGCATCGATGTATCTTGCACAAGTTATATCCTTGAACCGTATATGATACTTTCTTGTACAAGTTTGTGTACGCCAGTAGTGTGCAGAATATGGCAGATGCATGAATGCAGATCCGAGATGCACCTAAAACGTTCTTTGATGCAGTAGAAGTTAAATGTCAAAGTTTAAATAGGAAAACACAAAAAAACAAACAATTGGGGAGCTATTTAGAAATTATGCAGTTCTAAACCAAAGATGCAATTAGAGTAAACTTGCTGATTTCTCCCTTTCCCCTCTCGTTAAGAAGAAAAAAAGAAAAGAAAGACAAATGAGTAAATGATGCACGACAGTTGCCTTGATGGTTGCCCTTTTTATGAAGTGATTGCGAAACAATTGAAAGCATATTTTAATGTCCCATTAAAGCTATCGGTTTTTCTCTATTTTCCGCATGTTCTCGTATTTACTTCTTCTGCCCATTGTCCCTAAAACTTGTTTTCTTCCATTAGCTGAGTTAGCATGCTTTATTGTAAGCAACAGTTATCCTTTACTGTTAATGTGAAATAGCAATGAACAATATACAGATGCTGCAATGGAAAAGCCCGCCTTAAATTCGTAGAAAATTTTAATAAATTTGCCGCCAGGTGGAATGCTAGCGCCTCTAGCGGTCAACTTATGCGATGTAAAGATTTTGAATCCCTCTCGAGACAGTACAGTGATGAAACAAGGTTGAAGAGTCAAGGTTAACGTAAGTCATCTGAATGCGATGAGGTGGTGCCTTTGTTTGATATGAAATTTTGTCAAACAGATTTTATTTAGAAAAGTGCCGAACACCAAAGTAAAATTGAGCTCCTAGGTAAAACCTACAGGTAAAAATCGTAATCACTCTGCTGTCGAAGCACGTTTTCATACTATCTGGCGTTATCTGGCTCCACGTGCATGACGTTGTGCCCTTTCTGAAGTTCCCCGCCATAATTCTTTGTTAAAGCAACACTTGGAAAAACATTTTCTCGTACAAGATAATCGTATCATATATCAAGTGTTGAGATAGTTGATCAGCTAGTTCTTGTCAAATTTTTTATTGTAATCAAATGCAAATTGAATTGGTATTATGCCTACCATGAATGATTTTACCATCTGTTTGCAAAATGTTACATTTAATTCGGGGCCTTTCAATTGTTTTACATCTTGCAGTTTTTCCTATAAGTCTTGCATACTATTTTCAACATTTACAGGCACATGTCGAAACTTAGTTATTCGTTCTGAATAATCCATTGACAAGTTTTTTCTTTTCAGAATCTCAAAATGGATTTCAAGTGGAGTTATGACCAGCAAGAACCCTCCCTTTTTATTCCATATATGTTTGACACCCCTAACAGCTATATGGCTGCAGCTGTCCATTCTGCAGATTTCAGTTATAGTTTGGACTTGAATACTGACTCGGTTCAATGTTACCTGGAAAATGAGTCAAATGAAGAAATTGACATTGAAACAATTACACCCATAAGTCACTTTGACATGGAAATAAAACAAACTGTTGAACAATACCGGCAGATTTTAACTGATGGTTTGATCCATTCTGATGTACAGGATGTTGAAGGAGCAGTGTTACGAATGAAGGAAGCTGATGAGTATCCGGGGGCTGTCGATACTCAACAAAATTCGATGGATGTCGACAGCCTTTCTGCCTCACGAGAATCGCGTGAATGGCAGTATGTCCAGTATACTGATACCTACGGAAGCACGCAGTGTTTTGCCGTAAACATCGAAACACATGATCAGAAGGAGAAGTTGGAAGAAAACCATACTCATCACCAGCTCCTTCCTCTTCAGCCCGATTGTAGCAGAAGTCAGCTATACCGATTGCTCAACTTGTCTTCAGATGCAAAACATTCAACAGATATTGAACAAACAAATTTTGAATCATCAACAGAGGCCACGTGCCTAACACAATCAGATACCGGAAACAATACCCAGTCCGACCCCCCATCCGGAAATATCTCAAGCACCGATCAAGTCATCGTCACGGCCGACTTAACTGTTCTTGTAAAGAAAATTTCAGAACAGGATTGTAGCATTGTTCAACCTGAAGCCACACAGACAGATGAAGAATCACCCTGTTTACCAAATCCGGTCCAGTTCGAAACCAAAGTCACTCATTATCCAATTACCAGCGACCTTGGATTAGAACCTGGAAAACTACCGGAATCACCCCGGCTTGCCGATGAAATCATTTTTGATGCGGTTGGTCCATCACCTTCAAATCCTGAATCCGCTTTGAACCCCATTCCAGGCAATTCCGAGATTGGTCCGTTCTGCACTGCCATCGGTATCTTCTCATCTGTTTTTTATATGACTGCCCTTCCGCATAACCAAAATAAGCTACAAGCGGAAGAGCTAAAAAATGGCGTCATCATCGAATTACACAACCGTTGGCTTCAAAACAAAGACACAAGGAAAAACTTTGTCAGGGTGCTCTGTCTGTGGTTTGACATTCAATTAGATTGGACAAACCCATGTGTAGTCATCCGACTATTCCGCAAAGCATTGGTTCCTCTTCTTGCTGAGAGGGCGGATCTCGTAAGGTGTTTCACTGCACCTGCTACCCGCAGGGCATCCCATTCAAGATGGAAGACCCAAAAGGACAGCAATCCTCACCAGCAGATTTCTCAGTTTGATTCAGCCGTCTTTGTTATACCACCGGACGGATTCGAAGAGCCGCTTCATAATCCTATTAAGACAAAGAGCAAAGTAATCAACAGCAACCTGGCTGACAGTAAACCGGTGACGGGCAAAGGGCGTAAACCTACGCAAGGCCAGCAATTGCTCGATCTTCAGGCCCGTTTTGATGCCTTCCGTCGAGCACAGCGCAAGCACAATACTGCATTCCTTCGTCATATTTCCCTTATCCAGCGTCAGCTCGAAGACGTGAAACGAAATACCTCCAAACGCTTATTTCAAGATCGCCGGCGTTCCATGCCAAACCCTACTGTGTGAGTTCCCGGATTCTTGGAATTTCTTTTGGGCGGAATATGTTGGCTAACGGATTTTATTTTAATATTTCAAATTATTTTTGGACAGCTGATGTTTGAAAACTACCCAAATTTATTTGATTGCACCTCGATTCCTGAGCTCCCTTTTGTTGTCTTCATTTTCTAACCCAGAGATATGGCTCGTCAAGTAGTGCGCATCCAAGTCAAACGGAAAAAAAAAATATTATTCCTTTGATAGAACAAAAAATTTCATGTTTGTTTATTGCCATTATAATTCTGTTTTCTTGTCTCTTCTTTTTTTTTATGGGGCGTTTCCTTTCCCTTTTCTTCCTGTTTTTTTTGGGGCAAATGTATATTCATTGATATGTTTCCTATTGATTTTGTAGGATATGTTGATTTTGGGTACTAGTTGTGGGGTTTAAATCTTTTGTTTTGGGGTTTTACACAGTTTCGCACACGGATGTTCGCAATACATCGATGGGCTTCAAATTAACCCTATCCATTTTCATATCTTTCCTAGGAGGGTACCACATAAATTTTTGTTAAATTCCATTTGAAATTCTACCTTTAGGTGGCATTTCTGTTGCAATTCAATTTGTCTGTAGCTTCAATTTATCACAAAGAGTGCGTTGTTGCTTCCTTGGGATTTGAATAGTGGAACTTCAAGTTCGTGTGTCACTGGCAAGATTACACGAAAGCCCTTCTTCCCATTCGCCTTGCTGATGTGCGCGGTTCCCCACTATGGCGTTCCACCATTCCAAAATGTGAGTGGGTTTTGTGTCTTTAATTGTCTGCGATTCGCATCTAACAAGTTTTCTTTTTATCTCTTATTTTTTAGCTGGCTCGAGCGGGCGTGAGATATAGTGATATATCTGCGGGCAATACGCTTATGTCGCTTTTCGCGTGCCATTCACTTGCTTTTCTGCAGTGCCAAACACCAAGGAAGAAGAGACAAAGCGCAACAAAGGATGAATGATAATGGATATGCTCCATCTAGGAAAGTACACTCAAACATGTTTGTCGTCCGGCCAACTGTCGAGCGTATGTTCCAGAGGGTTAATGAATGCCCGTCTCCGAGGTTCTTATGTAAGTAAGCCACAGTTGTATATTGTAGCAAGACCACCGTAAAAACTTAATCAAACATTCTTTCTTTTGTTCCCTTTTATTTGTTCTTAAAAAATGCAACGAGGGTAAATGAAACCGACAGACCTTCTCGTCCGACTCCTTCCGCTGATGACTAGTGATTGCTCTCGTCTTTTGAGTGAAGCACGAAAAGAGGCTGGCCGACTTGGTGCATTGCGTAAGCGCAGACCAATGGCAGGCGGAGCCAGTGAGACTGTACGCTCTCTCAGCTCTCGCTCCCGCACGCAGCTTTTGGGTTCGTCAGGTGTTCTGAAGGCGGAGAACAGAACGGAAGCTCATTCCCGGCAGTCAGCCACTTCCCGATTCCGCACGGTCAGTCTGTTGTGATGGATCCGTTTCGTTTTTATGAGAGGATCCGCCACCGTGACTAGTTGTTATTCTTATTTTCTTCTTATAGATTGAACCTTTGGACACGCCACACCGTTTCACCCTGTCAAATGAGTTTCTCCGTTCGTTGGGCTGGTGGTCCTAGAGAGCACCTGCTACTAATGGACAACTGGATGCGGGTGAGTTAAATGTCAAGCGATGTAATAGATTACTTGTTTTCATCAATTGTATTTATTATATCATATCACCTCTTTTTCTTATTTATTTACTTTTGCAGGATTTTTAAAGTTTGTTGTTCTGGGTGAAGCGAACGTTAAAACAAAAACAAAAAGTGCTTTCCGACATTGTGTTTCAATCTGCAAGCAACGACTCCCAAACAGGATTATTAAGTTTCACGCGGGAGCCCTCACAGCTAAAGGGTTGTATTGGCGTACCACCTCCGAACCACACCCGCTCTTTTGCTGCTTGTTAGTCAACGCATTTCCACCAAATCAACACCTTCCGCTCCGTTTCCGTTGCACAAAAAGCGGTAAGTGTTTCCATTCTCTTTGTTCTTTTTCTTTTTCTTTCCAGCTTTTCCATTCGTTTCCGTTATCAACAAACGACGGACGACTGGATCATTATCCATTCTGTTTCTTTCTCCCCCCCTTCTTTCTATTATTGTATTCTGTTTATTTCCGTTTGCACTTCTACTTAGTCAGGGGTTGCAGGGGCTTCGCGCTGATTCAGACTAATACAGAGTCTCTCTATTGGCATACATTGAAGCAGAGACCAGAGCACTTTAGCTTGAGCCGCGATCGATCTTGTGCACATTTTCGAGTTGTTTCCCTGTTTGCCGCCTACTGGTGCTAGCAAGCTTTTACTGAATATTGTAAGCGAGAAAAAAAGAGGCTAGAGAGAGAGATGATGATTGCAAGGTGATGATAATCAATCATCTAGGTCAACTCCAAGCGATGAATTGGCACTTGCGTTCTTTCAGCGTCCGCCTGTTTTTATTCCTCTTCTAATCGTCACCGACATTCGATATTATTTTGGTTAGCAAAACAAATGAATTTGGGGGAAATAGGAACAATCAGTTGTTTGGGGAAAGGCCAGCTCCCATTGCTGCACGCCTGGCAAGAAGTTTTTCTTTCTTTTATTCCATCCCTTGTCTGCTCTACACGTGGCTGTTGTTGGTGATCATTCACATGCTCGATTGGTTGGGCGCTCGGGTGAAGAAAGAAAGAAAAAAACAAGTTTTCCCAGGGACTAGACGTCTGTTATCTCGTCCCCCATCGTGTAAGGGCGCACCTGTCAACCTGTTTTATTTACACTCGAAGTATTCCCTTTTTTTTTTTTTTCGTTTTGTTTTTGCGTATTGTTGTTATTATTGTCGATATTTATCGACACGCTTTGCCGATCTCATCGAAGCGATGCTGTTTTGCGTTTATTTGTGTCTTTCTCTTATCGAAGTCGATGTGTTTGAAATGGCGGATCACGTATCCATCGAAGTGAATTTATTTTTATTTATTTTTTCAAAAGAGAGTTGGAGCTCTTTAAATTCCATTGGGATTGTGTTTTGTGATTTTAAAAAAAATCTTTAAAGCTTTGAAGCAAAGTTTATTTTTGATATTGCACTCAGTCCTACATCTAAGAAATGCAACGATGCGTAAAAAGTTCTATCGTTGGTACTCGATTCATTTTGAAAGAAGCAAAATCTCGCAATCTCTGCTAGGAGCAAAAATCCCCAATAACTAAAACATATCGAATAAAAAAAAAATAGCACTTGTATTCTTCCGGTACGGCCTAAAAATCGATACAATTATCAATTCAAGTAAATACCCTGATGTATTTATTTTTCTTTTTTTCTTTCCTGGAGTCATCAGGTGGATATTTTTAACCCGTTCATCGACCGATCGACCCGTGTCATGACAGGTTTTTTTTTTTTTTTTTCTTTCCCTTCTTTTTTCGATCCAGTTTGCCCTGTCGTGCTGGTGATACCAGAAAATCAATGAGCCGGATCGATTCTTTCGACGCCGTTCTAATGATTCGATTGTCATAGATCGACATGTTGCTGATAATCATCTACAGGTCGTTTTCTAGTTCCGTTGCGTAGATTCGCGCGTGATGCGAATGCATTCGAACGTCCCATGTTGAATAAATCATCGCCTGTGTTTGCGCTTCGGATAAATAGGATAGTTATGGGCCTGTTTTTTGTTTGTTTGTCTGTTTTCTTTCGTGCATTATGTGCTGCCGCTTTACAAAATCGACGTTTCTCATGGCAGGTGAAAAATGGCGTAGATTTAAAAATGGAAATGCGATGAGGCAGATTGCAATATTTGAACGGCGTTATTGACAAGCTGCTAACGGTGGTCCATGTTGTCAGCCCTCCCCTTGGATGTGACAGACACTGTCGGGTATTTACTTAAAAAAAAAATTGGAATTGAAAATTTCTTGGAACGTTGACAGGAGGACTTAGTTGCTCGAGGGAAAGCTGCTGCGAATCTTGTTTGATCAGCACAGAGAGGGTGCACTGCTCTTGATTAGGTTTTTCGAAAAGAATGGTGCGTCGGTGGATTAGAAACCATCGAATCCATCATTTTTTTCCTTTTTGGCCGCTCATCTGGTGCGCACACAATGCGCTGAACGGCCGCCAAGTGTTTACGACCTGCCGTCGGTCGTCACATCGTTCCATCGTGCGGCCTTTAGTGTCTAACCAGATGAAGTCGTTACACGCGGTGGCTATCGAGGAAGTCGACGACTTGAAATTGAATTTCTTCTATTATGTTTATTACTCTGCTTTTTGTTTGTCACGGCCGAAATGAGTTTTGATCAAGCCCAGCTTTTCACGGTATTCCCATGTTTGTTTTTGTTTTGTTTTTTTTGGGAGGGGGGATAATCTGAATGAGGTGAAAGACGAAACGAAATACTGGAACCTCTCCTCTTTCTTTGTGTGTTGGGATTGGGATTGATCGCTATCAGAGGCCCTTTGATAGTGGATTAGTTGGATGAGACGTTAGGTACCTCGCCAAACACGACCTTCCCGGCTGGCCGTAACTCGCTTTGATAACCGTCGAGTGTATAGAGGACGAACTTCTCCCGTCTCCCTCCTCTTTTTTAGATTAACATCTTCGACTTACTCTTTTCTTTTTTTTTTTCTTTAATTTTATGGGGGGAAGGGTTTCATGTTTTTCGATTTTCAACCTAACATTTTCATCATTAAAAATAAAGTTAAGAGTCAGTCTGTACGACGCGTTCGCATGAGTGGGGCTAAACGAATTTTTCTAACGTCACGATTTTCGTTCCTGGTGCCTATCGATTGAATTAAATGGGGGGAAAAAAAAAGAAGAAACAACTTGGCAATCTAAGTGAACGATGTAATCCATCTTGAAGTTTGGTTCTCCGCGACCCCGGTTCGATCCGTTTGCCCGAAACGGGGTAAACTTGCACCGCAAGTTTCGGTTACATGTTAAACCGTGTTTGACGTTGCGGTCGTTTTTTTTTCTTTCGTGTGAGCTGTGACCAATTTTCACATACCCTTTGTTGCACTAAATCAATCGTAATGTAAGCTGACCTATTTGCCATTTAATGGCTTTGGTCCAGTTTTGATTGCCATGTCGGCACGTTCACGCCCAGCGTATGCGGCACGCACACGGTGTGCGGGCCCACTAGTTTTATCGATCCGTGCTCTCCCCGTCCGTGTCCCCCGTGGTGTAAAAAGAAGAGAAGAATACGGTTATGGCGTGAGTCTACGCGTTTGTTATTCCAAGTCCCCCGCGGATGGATGGGCATTGCACGCTCTGTTGCATCCGCACAACACAATGGCAGAGGAGTTGGGGGGGGGGGTGGTTGGGAAGGCTGCGAACAACTACTGACTTTCGATATTATTATGCGATAGAATATTCTGCCTTTAAGGTGAATAGTTGGCGTCGTTTCTTTTGTTTTGTGTTGGCCTGCGTCTTTAGGGTTATTTGTCGTGGACATTTTATTTTATTTTTATTTTTATTTTTTTTGTGCATAATTTGCCGATCGATCGAGTCATTTTTTTTTTTTGTCCACATTTCAGACTGAGTGTGATTGCATCAGTACTCGACATTTTAGTTGTAATGCGGCGCACGACAGCGCTGTTTTTTTATTTTTATTTATGCGCCTCATTTATGAGATATTCAAATGGCGGGGCTTCACTATTTTGCATCGTGTTCTTAACTGATTGTGGGTTGGCGGAAGGGGCATGTCCGGAGAGATTTTTTCAGAGTGACACGTAATCAGCCCTTTACTTGTGGTTTTGAAAAATAAAAAATGACTTTTGATTTAAAATTTGACATTTGATAAAACGTAGGTAACTCTGTTTATGTTTATTGCCCTATTTATTTACATATTTTTTTTTTTTTTTTGCTTCTTCGAACAGTTGACGCACATATCCTTTATCGCTCGAGCCTCGACCATACATTTTTGTTTTTTTTCAATATTAAAATGTGGCGTAGAGGCGTCGTGTCTCTTCGGAGGTGTGTCGTATCGATGATCCATGGCTGCACGATAATAGGCAAAGATTTTTCTTTTTTTTTCTTCTTTTCTTTAAGTTGTAAAGGAAGATCCACCACCGCATGTTATCGTCGTGTTCGATGGGTAATAACTGGGGGGGGGGGGCTTCTGCAGACAGGAGAGACTAGCAAAGAAGATCAATAGTATTTTAAAAAAAAAAAGAAGGGAAGAAGGCGAAGCTTATTCTTTGGGGTACCGACAAGCCTTGATTGTCACCTGCCTCAGATGTGGCATGGAAGAAATGCGAACGTGAGTTGGATTTGCGAGAAATAATTGATTTTCTTTCATGTTGATATTGAAGGACGGGCGAAAAGGATGAAAGCGTTGAAAATTGTTACTCGTGTTGCATCTTTTCTTTTTTCTTTTGTTCGCCAGTTTGACGTCAGTCACCTTGTGTTCGTTATAAATTCCGCCTCTGGTAAAGAGAGAGAGAACCCAAATGAGAATGAACTCGACTGATATGAGGCGTAATTTCTCATAAATTTTGTTTCCCCTTCCGCCATTTAAATTTTTTTTTTTGCTTAAACTTAATCAACCGTTAAACATGTAAAAAAATCATTCTCGTTTGCGTGCGATAGCTATTTGCATATTTCATTGCGAAAGAGTATTATTTTCGCCTTTTTGAATTTCAATTGTTTAACTTCAAAAAAGTAAAGAGAGAGGCTCTAATTTCAGGAGGCAACTTTTGTTGCTTTGCAGTTTGCGCCCCAGCGTTTCGTAATTCGATTCTCTTTGCTCCATCCCTTTGGTGACAAAGAGGATCTCGTTTTTGTGTGTGTGTGTGTGTGTGTGTTGTTGTTTTTAAATGAACTAATGGTACGAATTAATTAGGAATAAGAGAAGAGAGTCGTGTCAACTAAATGTCAACTCGAAATGTACGTTGGTGTAGGTTTTTGGCATTGGCTTTCTAACTTTTCTTTCGTTTCTAATTAATGCGGATGGATAGAAGTACTCGGTTCAATCGTGTTTTTTTTTTATTACTTGACGTGAATATTGATGAACTATCCTCTTGGTTTCTTATTACCCAAGAGTGTACCTTTAACGGGTTCAATTGACGTTGGCTTTTGTTCCGGTTTTCGCCATTTCTTTCTTCCCCCCCTTTTAAGTTCTGCAATGAGTTGATGGATGTCGTCTGTTCTCTAAAGACTAAACGCTCGTTTGTTTAGTTGATGATCAAACAAGTTTATATCCATCACGCGAGTCGCTCTACTTAATCCAGCCGTTGAGAAAAGAAAATCCCATCCCAACGGTTTCGTGTGTTTTACTTGTTTTTGTTTTCAACGATGGCGTAACAACACGCCAGCAGCCCCAGACTTAGTTTTTATTTGGTGCATGATTTGCCGAGCTTAAGATGTTAAAGCTTCTGTTTGTAGCCACCAGTTAATGACTAGGTGGAAAGACGGGGCAAACTTGAAACGCGTGTTGTTTCGTATAGAGTTGGACGCGTGCCCAACAATCGACGACGAAATGTTGTCAGTTACAACAATTAAGTATACGCATCGATCTCTTTTCTTTTCTTGGTGCTTCAGCAACCCTAGCCTGCAGCTTTTTGTATACGTAGTTTGCCTCCTCCTGCCCGCTAGCTCTTTTTACTGGAACACACGGTAGGTGCATACACGCACATATGCTCTGTGCTCTGGCGGAGCCAATCAATAGTCCGTTTGCGCTCGCGGCCGTTGCATTTTCTTCGCATTCAAATCATTAGTAGACTGCGCACAGTTTGAACCGTTTGTTGCAATGAATATCTTTGTTTATTAAACAAAACATAACAAACGATGCGGAATTGATAAAACTTGCGTCTTGATCAACGGGCGTTGTTGTTCGTTGTCCCATCCATTTTGGGCGGTTTTCGTTTGAAATGAGCCCAATTGTCGGAATGAGTCATGTTTTGTTTTCATTTCTCTTTTGTCTTTGGTGCGGGAGGCAAAGGGAAAGGTTAAGCAAAGCGGCACGCGTTTGAAAAACGAATGCAAAATTCAGTACACAGCGATGCTTTTCAAAAATGGATCAACTGAAACTAAGCCATTTAGTCTTGTTGCGCTGTGAAATTTGTATTCAAGAGTTTCGATCGGCTGTGCCACCTTTTCTCTTGTGCACAGCGATATTGCATACATTATTTAAATTGACCGTGTTGCGCCACTTGAACGGTACTTGCAGTAGGGGGTATTGTATGGATGGGAAGCGAATGCTATGCAATTATTCGTCGAAAAGAAAAGGATATGGAACCGTTCTCCTGCGGGGATGGCCGAAAATGCCTTTATTGTACGTCGTCCGTTTCCTCAGAGAAAACATCCATTACACAACTGTCGAGGGTTGTGTCGGAAGTGATTGGATCTACTGATTATTTATTTATTTATCTATTTTGACTTTCCTATTGCGAGGATATATTCCGCCTGACGGAATGAAGTCTATGACGATCCATTGTCCACGTATCAATTCCGGCATTGAGTAGTTTCATGGGTTTTCTTATTTCCTTATTTCCTCCCTAAAAGATGAAAGAAACTGTGCGTCTATGCAAAAGTAGACCATTTCTTTTTAAAGGGGGAGTTGTTTTTACTACTAGAAGATGAATTGCGCATCCTCCGTTTGTCATTTTAGTTTAATTGATAGACGAAACTTCGCTTGGAATTGCGTAAGTTGGAGCCAAAGTTTCGACATCCTAACCCCCACACGATTACGACATGTTGTGTGTGTTGTTCTTTGACTTCTTTTAAAGCATTTTAAGAATGACGTGGATGGTTCTTTGAACCCGTCGGTTCATTGTTATTGTTGGCTTGTTTTGTAACAATGTCCTTTGAGCAGCTTATTGAGCGCTTTTCTGATGAACTCGGCCTTTGTTTCGTCTGTTTTTGATGGTTTCTCTGATTACTTTTGTCTGACATTTTCGCCTTTCATCGGCCTAGTGGCTGCTGCCGCAAAACGAATGGCTTTGATATTTATGCGCATTAAAGAAACATATTCGTGGTGTAGATTTGGTTTGGCCGTAAATCGAGTCTCTAAATTTATTAGAGGATACGTTTGACGTGCCATGCTGCTACCATCGCTACCACACTAGTTGTTTGTTATCCTTCTCTTGTCTCTCTACCACATGACTTGATGGTACAATATTTATTTTTTTTTTAAAGCGGGATCGCTTTTTTCGTGTGCGCCGCGTTGCCAACTCGTGACAAAGTTTGACAATTAACCAGCCGCCGAATTAGTCCGAGCCGAGTTGGCTCTAATTCGAGTTGCATTTTCTTTTTTTGGGTGGGAAACTTTGCTCTCGTCTGTCGTATTCCCGCTGGCACTAATGAACATTTTACATACTCAAATTGAAACTTTATTTTGTATATGTAAAAAAAAAAAAAAAGCTTGCCCCGTTTGCGCTGGGCAAAAAGCTCTTTACATTGCAGTCGAAAGGGTGTCAAATGAAGAGCGTTCGTTAGTCGGCCGGTGACTTTTAACTGTGAAAACGGACCGATCGATTCGTTGTGGGTCTTCCTCGATATCTAAATCTTGTGCAGTTTAATTTTTACTATCATTCGATCGCGTCATTTTATCGCTGTTAATAGTCGATTTGTTTTATTTTATTTTATTTTTCTGAAGTTTGAACTCGTCTCGTTTTCCCGCCTTTTGTTTTTCTATCGAAACGGACCGATCGATTCGTTGTGGGTCTTCCTCGATATCTAAATCATGTGCAGTTAAATTTTTACTAACATTCGATTGCGTCATTTTATCGCTGTTAATAGTCGATTTGTTTTTATTTTTTTGAAGTTTCAAATCGTCTCGTTTTCCCGCCTTTTGTTTTTCTATCGACATCCGGGATGATGACGATGCCATTGAAGTTTATTGCGATCTACTTTTTAAGTAAAGAGTCGTGTCCCGCTTCAGATGCGTTTTCATTGTGCAGAGCACGTTCGTGTGTCATTGTCGTTTACTTGCATGGAACGTCATTTCGTTGTCACGTCGCTGGTTCTTCGAGAGATATACCCCAAACTATTTCGTACGTTTGGGGGGCGTTTGTATTCATATGGAAACGACAAATTCCAAATCATTCACGCGTTTGTATTTATTATTATTATTTTTTTTTTATTTCCCTTCGTCTTTTTTTTTAATCGTTTGGATGGAATCAACTTGTCGTCCGGCTCCATTCGAGTGAACGGACGAGCGTTTTCACGTCGAATTGGAGCCCAGTGAATCCTCCGGAAGTGGGGTGGGGTTGAACACGTTGACTCTAAAAAAAAAAAAAAGAAAACTGAAAGTTGTTTATTTCTTCTTCTTCTTTTTGAATCCAACTGGTTGCAGAAGGGAGACGCTTTTGCTTGTTGCCAGGAGAAATTCGTTGACCGTGTCGCAATTACGTGCACCACACATCCGGTGAATTCTTCTTTTTCAAAATGTAACGCTTGTTTAGTATCGATTCTGCAGTCAAAAGGCCAGATCAATTTGTTTCAAGTTCTATCGCACAATTGGATTTTCTTCTTTTCTCGAGGCGTCGTAGTTTATTCCGCCCGGAATTGGCGGAATTTTTATTGATTTTTGTTTTTGTTTTTCGTCTATTGATTTTTCCTTTTTTTCGTTCTTTTGAATTTTGTTGTTGTGTGTACAACAGGATCAGGTCTCCAGGCTGGAACAAATGGAAGGCTCGGATATTATGCTGACTATCTTTTTGATCGGCCTGGGTACCCTCTTTTGGGTCGGCCTAATGGCGGTCGGCTGTTACTGCCTCCACCTACGTCGCAAGCGGCTCCGCTCGCATCGCGCCAATCTCGAGGAGGAGGAGATTATTTTGCCCGTTCCCAAGAGCCAGCAGCAATATTATGCCATGGCCAGCCATGCGTCGTCATCTTCCGGATTCACCCGCAAACTCAGAAATCTCGGTGGTATTGGATTCCGCTCGCCCCTCATCCGCACACGTTCCGTCGGGTAAGTCGCTTATCTACTGCCATTTATCTTTCTTTTCCTTCTTCTATCCCTATCCCTATCCATTTTCTTTGAGTGTGTGACACAAATGCGATTTTTGTCCGACACGTTGCGCCATCTATCATCCGAATCTTGCACATTAGAAAAAATATGTTTGGCTGTACGAGAGCCGTTGATAGGCGGCGTTTGGGGCTGTTTTTCGTCTTGTGTAGTTGGTTTATTTACGAGATTTAACCGCCCCCATCATCAATTTTTTTTTTTTTTTGATAGTGTGAAAATGTGAGGGGGGGGGTGTAGGAAAGAAATATTATTTATTATCTTTTAATGGCGAAAGCTCATGTCGGGATATGGGTCATATCGATCGACGGACGTACAGTTTATTGCTCAATTGCAACAATTTATTTCTTAAGTTGAAAAAAAAGGGGGAGGGTAACACAAAAAAAAATTCAATTGATATCTCTGAAAAAGAAAAAAATTGGACGATTTTCTTGGAATGCAACGTTGTAATTCCTATTGAGGCACTTCGCCTAATGAAGATGTCTCCACTGTCCATCCTTGTGATACGTACTTATCTTAACTTGGCACCAACTCTCGGTCGGATCGGCTTTGGTAGTTAACTTAACACCCAAACTGATTCCGTTTTATTATTATTATTTTTTGAAAGAAGATTTACTTTGGGTAGCACTACCTCCTCTGCTCTCTCTCTCTCCCCCCCAATCCGTCTACATAGCCTTGCGAGTTATCACTTACCATCCAACATTCTTGTAGTGACATTTACACGAAAAGACTGGAAGCGACTGTGACGTCAATTGAATTGAAGGATCAACGTGACTCGCCAATGGCGAATGGTATAGCGGGCCCGTTAGGGAGGAACACGTTAAGATAACACGACCTAAATGTATAGCCCGGATATAGAGGAAGGACTGTGACTCGCGTGCTAACTTGGCATTAGAGTCCTGATTCTTGCTTGATTCCGTGTCCCCATTTTTTCTTTCTTTTGTTTTTGATGTTCTTTTGTTTTGTTTTGTTTTCTGCTTTTGATCAAAACACTGTATCATGGGTAATGGGTGTCCGACGATCGGCCAACTTCATTGACTGAACATTTCCGCCTGTCGTGGACAAGTGTCTGTGCCCGGCAGCCGTCTTTTACGTACTGGTTGATATCTTTAGCTTTAATAGGGAGGTAATAACTTAACCGTGGTGGGGCCTGTTTATTGTCGATTTTAGATTTCAATAATTCAGGATTTTTTATTTTTTTTTATTATTATTTTTGTGTGTGTGTGTGTGTGAGCTGACGGTATGGATTTAACGGTTGTTCCATTACCGTCTTTTTTTGGAATGGGTTTGCCATTTGATTAAATCGTATGAAACTTATGGCTTGTGGCCGTTTGACGGTCTTTTTGGAAATAAAAGAAACTTCTCTCAATTGATGGCCCGACACTTTTGTGACTGGTTTACTAGGCCAAGTTCTTTTTCAATCTTTTTTTCAATTTTGATTGTCTTGTGCGTGTCTGTAGAATAGGCGAAGCTAATCGACTGATCTTGCTGTCGCTGGCCTCTGCCATATTGTTTTTCTTTTTGTTTTGTTTTGTTTTGTTTTTCTTTCCTACCAAACCAGAAGAACGTATTGCCTTAGCTACGGCCCGGAAATTGTATTTAGATCGATAGCTGAAATTTTCCCATAATATTCTTTTTCCTTTTTTTATTTTATTTTATTTTATTTTTGTGTGTGTGTGGTTTCGTTGTTGTTTATCTAAAGCGAACTGAACGTCCCGAAGAAAAAGGGAGGGAGTTTAGGGCAACAGGAGGGAAAAGGCCTCGTAATGATTCATGGCGAATAGCGGTAGTAGAGCTCTCCCTTCTTCTTTTTCTTTTTTATTTTTCTCTATCCAAAGCTGTCGGAGAGAGGTGGGGGGGATTGTTATGCAGCAGACGTGTAACCAGACTCCTAATACACACCAGGAAAAAGAAGAAAAAAAACGAACGAACGATAAGTCTAAAAGAGAGTTTAAAGCAGCAAATAATCTAGATACTTTGCGTTAAATTTGAATATCGCGCCTTTGAAAAAAACAAAAAACAAAAAAACATTTAAGTTTTTTTTTTTTTTTTTTTTTAATAGTCTAAAGTTTCATGTTACGGTTTCGAGTTTCGATCGAGCAATAGATTCGTTTAAAATAGCTGATGAAACATCATCATCTTGTTGTATTGAATTTGGCAAGTTATTCATTTTTTTTTTTGAATTTCCCGCTCGTTATCTATGCTCGATTAAACAGCTTCAATCCGTAACTTTCGCAGAAATATTTATTTTTTCCTTTTCTTTTTTGTGAGTTTTTTTTTATTATTTTTCTTTTTAACATTGTCTTTTTGCTTTCTCGTTGTTTGTTCCGATAAAACGTCGGCCCCCCCCCCTCCTCATTGTTGGTTTACCAAGAAAATCGCTTAAAGGAGAGTTTTTTTTTCGTATCCTACTTGTATGGTAAGTTAAAGATTAAAAAAAAATTGGGGAAGCCAAAAAGCCCAAAGAAGTTTGATATAGACCTCGTCATTCATATTCATAATTCCGGGGAGAGAGAGAGAGAAAAAGAGAAAAAGAAAAAAAGAAGTTGTTTGGTCTTTTGTAATGTGCTGCCTTTTGTCGCTCTTGTTGTTGTTGTAAAAAAGAAAAAGAAAAAAATCTCTTATGCAAATCGACGGATAAAGATCGACCAGCACGAAAGTAAGAAACTCTTTTGGCATAAGCTTCTCTCTCTCTCTGTCTGATGAATTGCAAATCTTATTATTATTGATCAAGCGCTTATTATTATTACCAACTCTTTAAGCTTGCCTCGTTTTTGTTTCTTCCCCCCCCCCCTTTGTGACACACGGCCTTAAATTTATTCAGAAGATTTTTATTTGTTTTTTCATTTTTTCATTCGTGTTTTTTCAAGCCGTTGATTTCCCCGTCTACGCCGACATTCTCCCTACTACGCACCTTGCGGCACGCGGTGTAATTGACGTCGATCGATAATTGCTATGCTGCCTCCAAGTATAGGGGCGTTCAGCGCCGTGAAAAGCTTTTGCTTTTGGTTGCCTACCGTCACGTGATTTCCGTTTTTCTCTTTTGCTCTCTCCAACCTTCCCCGCCATTCTCACTCTGCTTTCTTGTCTTTGCCTAACAAAAACAAATGGTTATGAAAATGGGGGGGAGGGCTGAAGAAGAAGAAGAACAAGAGAAAAATCATAATAATAGTAAGTAAGAATGGATATGAAGATGGCCAGCTCCTCTGATGATTGGGATTGGCATCTTCCTCAGTAGCTCGCAAATGGGAGATCACAAAAGCCATTTCTCCATGGCTTTTTAGTCTTGTTTACTATATATGTGTGTGTGTGTGTGGCCGGACGAGGGGAGGGGGGGGAGGGTGTCGTGCTTTATTTATTTTGACAAAAGATTAGGGTTGAAGAGCAAGAAGAGAAGCCGCAGAATAAAGAGGACAGTGCTCCTATACACCGGTAAGGCCTGAGAAGCTAAAAATAAAATAAAATTAGTTTGAATAATGCAGAAGAATTTCTTGTAGAGTGATGCATTTATTTTATTTTTCGCGACGCTCGAGATGTTCGCATCGAACATTTTTTTTTTTTTTTGCCGAGGGAATGCGCGCGCAATTTTCT
Organism: Daphnia magna; assembly: GCF_020631705.1. NCBI lineage: Eukaryota > Metazoa > Arthropoda > Branchiopoda > Diplostraca > Daphniidae > Daphnia > Daphnia magna. The sequence continues at coordinate 10,395,078 of NC_059188.1, read as the reverse complement.
TTTGGCGTTGGCGCGCGCGGGCCACCCCCGTCTGACGGTAGTCGGAACTCGCGCTAGCCCCTCTCGCTATAGCTAGCAAAGATGTGTATATTGGCCATGCGACTCAGTAGCCAACTGGTTCTCGTGCAACGCGGTCAAAAGTTTCTATTTTTCGCGGGAAAGAAAAGGGGCAAATAAAAAAAACAAAAACAAAATCACGTCATTTTTATTTTTTTTTATTTTGACAACAAAACTATACGCAAAATAATCGAAACTGTTTGATTGATTGATTTCTCTTTTTCTCTTAGTTACATTTATTTTATTTTTTTTTTTTTAAATTATTGATTGTTGCGCAACACCAGCGGTCGGACGTAAAAAATTTTGTTAACAAAAACGCCTCAAGTCTTGGGTGTTTGTGTGTGTGTGTGTTAATGTGTGTGTGTGTGTCTTGTGTGTGTGTGTTTTCTCAACACACGTTGTCGAACGTGTCTGGAATGGTGAAACAAACTGATTGAAGCGGAGGGGAGGGAGGGCCACACAACCGAGTGCGTGGTGTGTGTGTGTGTGTGTGTGTGTTGTCTTCGTCAACACCCAAGCTCGGACAGAGCGGCCCGCAAAGAAAGTCGAGCAACTTTGGGACTTTTGGGCGACTAACAAACGGTGGGAGGGACGAACGACACGAGTAACGGAGTGCGATATTTTGTAGCTCAGCAAAGAAAGAAAGAAAAGGAAGGCGAGTTGGTATACAGCAGACGCACTAGTGGCGGAATTGATACTACTCTCCCATGTCACCCGCTCGCTTCGTTCATAGTATCACTTTTAACGAACTCTGGTGAAAGAAAGGCGAGATTTTTTTGTTTTTTGTTTGGCTTTTTCGAGCAGCACAAGAGTCACGTAACGAGACGACTCACCGTCTCTCTTTCTGTCTCCTTTGGCATTCAAATATAAATCGACGTGTTCTTCTTCGAATCCAACATGTTTGAAAGTTTCAAGAGCAACGGGATAAGCAAAGTCGCTCTGAGCAAATTCATTTCGCAGAGCATGTAAGTCCATTTTTATTTATTTTTTCAATTTTTTAATCATATATTTTGATTGCTTAGTTATTATTATTATTATGTATATTTCTTTTTTAAATCGCCATTCCTATGCACATCTTCCGCATCGTCTCACAATTGAATCATTCTCTTGTCTTCTCCGCCATCCCTTCTTGCTTCGTACATTTCGAACGGTGGCATTCCCCCCCTACCCACCCATTCCCGCAAAAGAGTTTTGCTCATTTTTTATTTAATTTTTTTTTAATTCGACCAATGTCCCCCTCTAGCAGCACAAGTAATGTACAAGTGGTGTAGCGCACACTCGTATCTTTGTCGGTTTTTTTAAATTACCTATATGCTACAGTAGAGTATGAGAGATCAGCTTTGGAAATTGGCTCATGTCACCGGAAGCAGCAAAAAACTAATTTTTTGGGCGATTTGTGTTTGCTCTACTTTTGATTTCTTTGTGATTTTTATCTTTTGAATTCTGCTTGTTTTTTTAGGGGGGGTTTGTTTTTTTTGGTTTTTTCGATTGTCTTTGCGCTTATTCTGGTGCTACAAGGTTGTTGTGAATGTCTTCAACAAATGTGTGACGTCACAAACGAAATGATGTGTTTGCCTCTATAGAAGCAAAACGCTGCGAGGCTTTTTCTTTTTTTCTTTCTCTGTTGATGGAAGATGGAACACAAAAAAAACAAAACACAAAAAACTTTCTTTTCGCTTGCCTATCTGGTTAGATGCGTAACGCGGCGTGCGGCAAAGGTCAACAGTCACGAAGTTGGAACGGTCCACTTGAAAAGGCGAGTAAGGCGCTATGCGAGAGGGCACTCCCTTCCCCTTAAAAAAACAAAACAAAACTGTGGGGATGAATTGTCAAAGTTGTGTGTCTCTCTTTTACACCGTCTGCCAAACAGCCGGATCGATGAAAGATTGCATCGCCAAATAGCTAAAGGGAAAGAGACACACATCCACGACGCGCGTACGGGGGGGCAGAAAGAAAGGGATATGGAAATGACGGAGGTGTGTCTGTATCTGCGTGCGTACATGTATTTGAAAATGAGTTTTTTCTTCTTTTTTTTTTTTCAAACTTAGAACGGGCAGATCAATTTCTTTTACGCGTCTCGGTAGTTTTTATTTTATCTTATTTTTGATTTTTTTCCGGATGTTGCGAAAAGCTTCGTCTACACACAAAAGATGTTCAAACTTCATCTCTTCTTTCTGCCGAGTTTGTTTTGTTTGTTTTGTTTTTTTTTCCTCTTCTTCTTGAGCTCTCTATAGCCTCCGGGTGTATATGCGCGTTTTTTGTGTTTGCCTTTTTCCTTTTTTTTTTTTTTTTTATGGACTATATTGTAGACTAGAGTGTAATGATATACCTCCTCCTCTTTCGCTCTTACCATTCTTTGTAGCTCCTCGTTTCTTAGCGAACTCCCATTTTTTTTGGGGGGAGTGCTAGGAAAACATTCTTTATGGGTAGGCCGATTTCGGAAGTAAGTAACTACGTTTTTCTTTTTTTTTTTTTTGCTTTCCTCGCATTTTTTTTTAAAGATTTTTCTTCAGTTGTCAGTGCTAACTGGTCGACAGACAAGGCCATAGGCCATCAGGGGGGTTAGATTGCTGTCTATAAGTCGCAATCGTTTGCGCCAGTAGCGGACTTTGTCCCGACTTGTATCCTTTTTTACACGACTTTGGACGGCGCTCGCCTTGTTGTTACGGGACAAAATGTCGTTCATACTTTTCCTTTTTTGGGGAGGGATTCCGTGTCCAATCAAATTCCAGCAACAAAGGAGGGTAAGGGGGGGATGTGGAGGAATAAGAATATTCCTAGTTCAATCATCGTACGTCTTTTTTTTTCTTTTCTTGGCGGAGAAAAGAATTTGTAAGGATTGAAAATGAAAAGAAAAGTCTTTCCCTTATGGATTTTTTTTTTTTGTGCGGTCCTTATTTCTTTTTCTTCTGGCACATTTTGAAATGATATAGAAATTTATTCATTGGGATAGGATGGGAGGGGGGTGTGTTTTTTTATTTTTCTTGTGTGATGTATTGTGCCACATCAATATCATCCAGACGCACACACAAAGTCTATTATCAACGGAATATTTGCCAGCGTGCGCGTATGTGTGTGTGTGTGTGTATTTCGTTCCTACTTGCCGGGCTAACGCGCGTGTCTCTTTTACTCTTTTCTTTTTTTTTTTTTGAACTTTTATTTTCTTTTGTGTGTACACAATCGACTGTCATCACCATGGCAACCCTTTTTTTCGAGCTGCTATCTCTCGCACTTATTTCCCTCCCTTTTGTTTCGGTGGGTGGGTGAGGTGGAATCGTAAAAGAGGATGTATATATGAAACGATGTGGAAAAAAAAAAAAGAGACAATTGCCGAGCGGAAACAGATTGCCAAACTAGGAGGAACAAGCAAATAGGATCGTTTGTCTTCATGTTTTTTTCTATTATTTTCGTCTTTCTTGTTGCTCTCTAGTGTGTTATTTACAAACAGGGGAAAACATATGGCCGTTCGAACAAAGGCAGTTTCAAAAAAGAAATAATTGAATGTGAAGGAAATGGCAGATGATGGACGTGGGCCGTCGGTTTGTTGTCCACGTGCAGACAACGACCGTTGAAAAACTGTTGAACGAATTTCCAATTGGCGAATCGAACAACAGACCGACTGCTGAAATGTGAACGAAACAAAAGAGTCGCGGCACGAAATTGTTGTTTAAAACAAAAGAGAAGTGGGTGGAGCGGGGGGGAAATGTCGGTGGATTTGAGCGAAGCCGATAGCCAATCGATTTGTGCGAGAGCCGAATAATTCGCAAAGAAAAAGACGAGGATGCCGTGATGCGTTCCATCGTAAGCAAGTTAGAGGCGATCTCATTTCCCTTGTTTTGTTTCTCCCCCCATCGAGTTGAGAACCGGCCAGGCCACTTGGAACAATTTTCTTTCACATCCAAAAAGCCAAGGAAAGTAGCGGGCCCGTTGGCTCATCCCGCCCATCCGAATATGCGGGAAACGCATCAGCTTCGATGGCCAACATGATCGATTCTCCATTTTCTTTTGGCAACACGGGCCCCGTTCTCTCCACCATCGGGATTTATCGATCTCGTACATTGTGGAATACGTTTGTCACTACCTTCTCGTGCGTCTCTTTGCGTTGAGCTCTTGTCGTGCGCCGACATTAATTCTATCAATTGTTTTCTTTTTTATTCATTATTTTTTTTTTGCGTAACGGTTTGAACGAATGCAGCAAGTGAAACGGGGGGGTTAGGAAAGGCCATTTGTTTTTTGTTGGGGGCGCAACGTTTCAACTCGTTGCATTTCAGCGAAAAAGCGTTCAAAAGAAAAACAAAAAAGATGGGGGGGGGATAAACGAATCGGAGAGAGGATCTTCGTGTTGGAGTGCCATATCGCGTGCGCTATGTCGTCGACGTTGATTTAAAAACTATTTTCGGGTGCACGTCTTTTTATTTTTAAATCTTATCGAACATGTTGACAAGAAGGGAAATCAAATTGGGACGTAGAATTTATTTATTTCAAAAATAAAAATCAAAAGAAGTTCATCACCTTGGCGTTGGAGAATACCATAAAGAAGGAAAGTTGGGACCCGATACGAACGCAAGTTGTATAGATGCGTTTGACGAGCATTTCAACTCTGCAGCTTTTACGACCTTCGTCGTTCAAACTTTGTCTGTTTCTGCAATTTTTCTTTTATCGATTCGATTATTTTTGGTTTTTGGTTTTGTTTTGTTATCGCCGTTTTGCAACAGACAAAGCCGATAGTTTTGTTTATATTATTATTATTGCGATAGTAAAACTTTTGTATTCAAACAATAGACAACACTTGTTAAACTCCAATACTCAAAGAAATGAAATGCGGCAGTAAACCCTGTGAGGGGCTAACGCCATTGATTCCAGAATTTCAATATCCTCGTTTTTTTTTGTTGTGTTTGTTCAAAATCAGGTTGGGAAAGATCAGCTGCGGACAATTTGTCTTTGAATTTCGTTTACAATGTGGCCGCATGTATTTTTATATTCGGGGTGTAGAACGGGGTCTTGAAACCTTATGATTTGCCTTTCTTTTTTCTTACACTGGACTGCCAAGTGTATCGGCCAGGCCGCTTGAATTGAAACGCGCCGACTGAGAAAGCCGATCCGGATTTCCGTACCGTGCAAGCGGAAAAGGAGGACATGTTAAAAGAAAAGGAAGTCAGATCAGTAGACTGCATATATACAGGCCCAGAGGCAATCATGGACAAATTGAATTGTGTACCAACGCCTCGATTCTGAGAAGGGAAAGGACATTCGAGAAAGAAGAACGAAATGTTTGGCCGTGGTGATCGATTCGACTGGCTCAACAAAACAAAAAAACAAGCGCCACAAGAATAGGAAATAGGTGGTGGGGGGGATAAAATCAAATCAAAGGTTCTCCTTGGATGTTGTTATTCGTTTGACCCCACCCGATGGATCGCCTGCGCTGAGGCTTGCCATCCAAATGGCAAAAGAAAAGGGGGAGGACTCGATGGAAGCAATCCAATCGAGCCCACACGATGACCCCCACAAACTAGCGTCTTATACGGCTGGAACAGTTTGAAAAAAAAAATTGACAGTCCGATTGGGTTGACACCCACATTTGAATATTTTACGACCTCCTTTCAGTCTCTTTATTTCTTATCCTTTACCTTCGTGTGTTATTTAGTTTTGGCTCCTTTCCCCTCTTTGCTCCGCCGTCTTTTTTTCAAATGTCCGTTTGCTGCCTCCAAAACAACCTGCCAATGGCGACCGCTGCGCACGTGGAACACGCGCGCAAATCTCTTGCGTCAGCTCACGAGTCGCAAGGCGGTCGTCACAAATCGTTTGGTATAAACAAGAAGAAAGATGTGGTAAAGGTACGAACCAATTGACTCGCCTTGCAAAAAGGTCAACCTGTTGGTTTTAATCTGCGGCCAAAATTGCCGAGCAAAGCGCTTGCATATTCTAATTTTGTGGACATGAACATGTTTCATTTTGCCGTCCTCGTACGTAACGGCTAAACCTTTTGCTTTGCATCTTGTTATGCGTCCCGTACGAACGAGATCCCTGGAAAATCACGAAGGGATTCTTTCATTTCTGCGCACGCACAAAAGCGGGACAGAAGAGTCTTGAACCTTTTTTCTTTGGGATAAAATAAGAGATAGCAACGCGGCGTGGGTATTTCCGGTGAATTGATTATTGCATTTTGTTATCCGGTTCGATTGCTTCTTGCCGGGTTCTCTTAAGTTTATTACCCGGAGCAACTCCCCGTCTTTTTATTTTTTATTTTTTTGGTTCGATGAAGACGCCATGACTTTGATGTCGCAACAGTTGCAGATAAAGTAACTAAACGGCCTACAGCCGAGTAGAGTGTCATTTTCTTTTACGTGCGCATCTTTCCCAATCGAACGGCTCTTCATAAAATTAACACGGGATGGCTCCTCCGACAGCGTCTACTCGTTGTCTTTGGTTTGCTCTCGTGTGTATGTCAAATCGTTTAAATTTTCCCGCGCAATTTTGAAATAAAACAAAATGGAGGACCAAAGATAGAAGAAGATCTTTGAAACGGTTTGAAAGGAAGACGAAGCGATGCGCACAGTGCATAGTCTAAGCTTTCATTAATCAATGCCACACACAAAAAAAAACACGAGGGCTAAACGCACACAGGGTCACGTCAATTGATGTACTCTGTGCTAATTGGACGGGCGGTGACAAAAAATAACAACTTCAAAGGGCTCCCCCCTTTTCTTTTCCCACTGCCACGGCCAGCGTATCCAAACATTTTCAAACTCTTATTTCGTATTTGCTGCAAGTCGCCTTGCCTTTGATTTGTCAATTCTATTGATTTCGTTTGTATTTCTATCGATTTATGGGACTTGTGTATCGACTATCCACCAACTACGCGCGCACGTCGATCGTCCACTACTTGATTTATCTGGGCGCGTGCAGAGCCCAACTCGAGTAAGTATATCACGCACTTTTTTTTTTTGTCAATCTTCTTTTGTTGTTGTCTATTTCTTTTTATTGATTTGTCGACAGTTGTTTGTTTTGTTTTGTTTTGTTTTTTCAACACCGTAGTTCTCTTTTGTTTTGACCGTGACTCACTGAGCTCTTTCTCGGATGTATGCGTACACACTATCCAAAAGTCTAGATGTTTATTTATATTCGCGCCTTTTATTTGATAACGGCTGACTGTTGGACTAAAGACGCGCGTCCATGAGATTTGAGAAAGAGAGAGATGGGAGGGAGAAATAAAAAAAAAAGGAATGGTCGTCGTCTAGCGTGATCAAACAAGAGAAAGAGAGAGTCGCGCAAGTATAAGAGTATATATTGCCATTCTATCACTTTTTATTTCGTGTAATCTCATCGTTCTTACTTTCTATATACCGCACTTTCTTCTTCTCTTCTTCCGTCGTTTTCATCTTTTTCTTTTGTATTTCCCCGGGCCCGGTATTCATTTTTATTTGTTGTTAGTAAGTTTAAAGAAGAGAAAGAGAGAGGAAGGAAATGGGGTTTTTTTGAATGCGATTTTTGTGTAGAATTGTACTGTATACTCTTTTTTTTTTTTTTGAAGTATCTTTATATAGTGGCAGCAAAAGACTTTTGCAGTTTGTTCATTTTTGGTAGTTGATATTTTGTCACACGCTTAACATAATCGATTTGTTTTGGTTTCAATAGTAGAGCGCCTTCCAAATCGATTTAAAGAAGATACTTAGTTTAAAAAAAAAAAAGAAAAAGCTCAAAACGAATTGATGAGGATGATCGACAGTTGTCGGAATGTTTCAAAGAAATCACGTTCATTTGAATGTCCCGCCTTTTTTTGTTTTGTTTTGTTTTTAAAAATTTATTGAGTTGTTTCGTGATTATCGTAATGATTTGTCTAGCGATTTATCTAAAAAACAAACAAACCCTTGTTCTTTGTTGGCTCTTCTTCTTCTACTTCTACCAACCACCGCTACCATTCTACTACTTCTACCGCTACCACGATCTGCTCGTCGTTTAAACCTTCAACCTTCTCGCTCGCTGTTTACGTAATTGTGTTGGTTATTGGCCATTTTTCTCTTTAAAAAAAAAAATGGTCGAACGAAACACAAATTCTTAATTTGTAAATGTAAAAAAAAAAAAAAAGTGCGGGAGTCAGTGCGACTCTGCCGCTGTTGACGTCGCGGCCGGCTACGGCCACCGCGACGGCCTCCGCCTCGACCACATCGACGCCCGTTAACGGCCGGCGAGGCTCCGATCGTCTCAGGTAATGAACAGTCACGCAAAACATTTCAGAACACACAAAAAAAAACGCAAAGTAAAATCTGAAACGAGGACAACATTAAAAAAAAAATCAAAAAAAAATCTAATGTTGAGTCAGGTGATGCTCAACTATTTCTATTAGCATGCTTTTGTTTGAACATACCCACAATTCACTCACACACATTTTCCAACCTTTATCTTCAAATCTTCTTTTTCTAACTATTTCCAATAGAATGTGTGTTGTGGATATTTAATAAATATTGGTAGATTTAAAAACAAAAACAAACAATGGTCGCCCCCCCCCTCTCTAATATTGGACAGTAGCATGCTTGATTGCAGTTAGTTTTGAAAGAGTATTTTCTTTCTTTTAAAAAACCCCCCTTTGTATCTTTGTTTTTTTTCTCTATTTCGTCTTAGTATTTGTTAGTCTTTGCCACAAAGTAAGGATTACATCCCATCTCACTTAGAAGCCCTCTCTCTCTAAGGCGCCATTTTAGGCGTTCAGAAAACAACCCCCATTGAAAATCAACATAATCTCTAAACATTATTATATTATATACATATTTTTTTCAGATTAAACGCTTCATAGATGATCCTCTCCTCATTCTTTAAACGGAAGCCTTTCCCGACCACTGATCTTATTTATTTTTTGTTTTAATTTCTTAATGTCATAACGTCCAGAAAACAAAAGTTGAATGATGATCCGCTGATCATTACCCGTGTTATTTTGAAAGGTTTTGTGCGAAATACTTGGCTGGAAAATCGGCTCTTGTTATGCACGAAATATTATCGGCTTGCCAAACTTAAGTAGATGGAGATGCAATTCAAACAGCAAATCAAACGAGCCAAAGAGATCCCCTCCCTATCTTCTGGGTTTGTAGAACCGGGAAACAAGGGCAATGGGAAGACGGCCAACAAAGTGTTTCCAATCTTTTTCTCGTCGATTGCGAATGTATTAAGAGCCCATGACAATCGGCTCGTTGATCATCAGCCTCCATTTTCATGCCAAATATTTCGTATTAATTCCGAATCAAAACGCCACCGTTACGCCTGGATGACTAACCAAATTGATTGTGTGTGTGTGTGTGTACAGAACTAATTGCCTTTTGTTTTGTTTTGTTTTTTTTAAATTCGTCTTCTACCGTGGCTCCAATTGTGTCGGCTTGAAAATGTAAACGCCGGGCAGGACGGCGGGAAATTTGAACATCGGAGCGAGGGCGGTGTCTACATCCAACAGTTCGACTAACGGCGGACCGTCGGGCAATGGAAACGCAGTCGGAAATGGGGCAGCCAACAGCCACTCGCCTGGAGGTTCGGTCCTGGGCGCCGTAGGTGGACCTGTCTCGTCCCTGTCGCCCACCTCGTCCCCAGCGCCGTCCTCTGCAATGAATAAGAGCATTGCCGGCCAGAAACAGGAGCATCCATCGGTATGTCACATTTTTATTGAAATCAAATTCTTTGTTTTGATTGTTGCACCGTCTCAACGGCCACATCTGTTCGATGCCACTCGAATTTTTGCTAGCCCTCTTCGTCAAGTGGGCCCGCCAATAGCGATGAAATCGAAGGCGTTCAAGTGAACTCAAACTCTTTGATTTATTTATTTGATTTTTCTATCCTTTTTTCAATTGTCTTTACTGTCATTTGAGAAAGTTGGCCAAGACTCTGTTGGCTAGTGCTCTTCAGGCCGTCGACCCAATCTTGTTAACGACACTTTGATTATGGAGCAAGAGAGGAGCGACCCCATCAGTTGACATTCGATAGCGCACATCCCTCTCTTCCTTTTTTTTCTTTTCTGCCATCAAGTCAATTATTTCGCCCTTTTGTTCATGGCTCATTTTCAACGTCGCCATTTCCTTTTGCGCCATTATTGCGGATGGGGGCGTCTGTAAACATTTTTTTTTTATTTATTTTTTTTTTCCTGGCCCAAAAATCCGAGCTCTCCTGTCTTTGTCTTAGTCAATTTCACACACAGGGCACGTGTGCCAATCGCATTTCCGGGGACGAAAGCGGAAACGGCTTTGCGATTTTAGCTTTTCTCGAAAAAAACAAAAGAAAATCTTAATCGTGTTAATGATCAAATCATTCAAAAGAAAAAAAATCGCATTTGCATAAAATCAAAACAAAAGTTCCACAAATGACGTTCGTCTGCAGAGAAGTTGAGAAATAACACACACCCATGTTCCATACATTTTAAATGCCCTGGATTGGGGGTTTTTTTTTTTGAGGGGGGGGTCGTGTGACGTGAAGTGATCCCGACAGTTTTCGATTGTAATCATATTGTTCTCTATTTTGTTTTTGTTTTTGTTTTCTTCCTTTTATTTCATGTCGTTGGCTTGTTCCATTGTGACTGGGATCCATTTCGGCGCTCCTGGAACGTGCAGATGGCCTTTTGGCAGAATCGTTCCATATCCCTGGTGGACATGTACATCGACAATTCGGAGCCGACGGAGAACGTTGGCCAGATCCACTTCAGCCTCGAATACGATTTCCAGAACACGACTCTCATTCTCAAAATCATGCAGGTTAGTCCAATCTCCGTTTTTGTTTTTTGTTTTTTTTATGTCTTCCTATTTCCTGGCTGGTCTTTTTTTTTTATTGCCCATTTTCAAAAAAAAATTTCATCAAGATGATGGAATTCGTGACTGGCATGCCATCAATGGCGCGCAAGCTGCTCGTTTTCTCATTCATCTATTTGCCAATAGGCAGATTATAAATGAATGCCATTCTTCCAAGAGTTTTATTTTGCCACATCAATAACAGCAGACGGCAACGTTTTCGCGTCCCTTTTTATTTTATCGTATATATTTTTTTGAATGAGCATTGCCTCGAATGCTCTAACGAAACGTCTTTAAAACTAAACCAAAGGGGATAAATCGCTTAGGTAAACGAGTTTGAAGGGGGGAAACACACATAAAAAAAGAAAAGAGAGGATGATAGACTTGGGCCCGTCCGAGAAAGGCTGGAATAGAGGATTTATGCACGTCTAATTAAGAAATTAAATGCGAATGGATGGAAGAGAAAACTGTGCAAGTAGCAAAGCCGTGCGATCACGTGGCCCGATCGGATGATTGGGACCTGTGAAAGAGATTCGCTTCTACGACGATCAATCGCTCATTAAACATAGTTTTCGCCCAGTGACAGGGTTCCCTGCCGTGATGATGATGATGATGAACGTCGAAAGCTGCACCAGTTGAAGCGTCAGCTGCTTTTGCAAATGTGTGCGTCTCATCTTTTCGTAGCCCACATTTGGCCTCTGCTTTGTCTGATTCCAGCGTTTCTTTCCAATTGCGTGGACGACATCTGCCTCGTCCATCACGTTAGCGTGAAGAAGCAACACACGCACAAGGACGACGAAAAAAAAAAATAAAAATCAAATTAAGAAAGTGTTCCAGTATGTACGCCCAACTTGGATAGGGAACTGTCTATTCGGCCCCCTGTTTTAGCATTCCACTTGTTTATTCTTTATAATAATAAGCTAGCCAACAATTGTCAAGGCTCGGCTGCGCTCTCTGCTAACCAAACCGATGATGAAGATGTCAGGCCACTACACTTTCTCGACGTTTACGATTTGATATTTCCATTTGAGAGAGACGTGGAGTGGTGGGGGGGGGCAGTGCATAATAGAAGACCTACTTGGTTATGTATTTTTGCGAGTCGTTCAATTATTCTCGTGTCACGAGCCACATGTTTGCCATCAAAATGCATTTGTTTTGTTTTTTTTCAAAAAATTTGGGCTTCCCGCTTTATAAAAGAAAAATTCAACATCGAACTCGTAATTGAACCTCATTCGACCATTGGCGTTCATCTCCTCGCGCCGCTTCTTTCTTTATTTTTAAATGACAGCCGTCCACGTTGGTGCGTAAACATTAGCTTTTCGTACGTTACGAAGGGAAAATATAAGTGACAAGGAAATAGGACGGCTGACGTTGCGAACGGATCGATGCCCGAATACGTGCAGAAGGCCAAAAATAACCAAATAAAAAAGGAAGAAAGATATTTCCTTCTTCTCTGCGCTCTGCGTGTGTGTATTGGCGGGGATTTCATATTGATTGTAAGAAGAGGAGCTGGAGGAAGGGGGGGGGGTTCCTTCTCCGTCTTTAGAATGGGCGAGTTTTCGAAAGAGAAATAACAAAAAGTCGATTATTGTGTTTGAACGTCGTGAAAAGGACGGAAATGGAGGAGAAAAGAATGTCGGTCCATTTTCTCAGAGTGTGTTGGCTTGCAATCTGCATGGCTTTCGGTTGGCTTGGCTGCTGTGGCGCACGAGATTCGGAGCAAGTGCAACTCGCGATGGCGGCGCTGAGTCTTTAGGCATAGACTTTGCATGCGCTCATTAATCAGTTTTTGGAGTAGAAACTTTGTTAACGCGTGCCCGACGTCTATGGGGAGGGGGGGCGCTTTCGTGTCAATCGATAATCACGCGGCCGTGGTCATGGAACAGCAACTGTTATCGCATCATAAACTTTGCATAAGTAATTGAAAATCGCGGGATAAGTGGAAGACAATCGTCCAGCCCCCTTACCCCCACTCGGTAGGAGAAAGACAATATAAAGTAGATCGGCGACAGCAAGAACATGATGACAATATTTGGGGGAAAAAAATCAATTTTGAAAAAGAAAAAAGAACAAAAAAATTCGATTGAAAAGTATATCAAGCTGCTGGAGCGAAATGATGACGCTCGCTCACCATGGCAACAGCCAACGCATACCAATAGACTCGCAGCAAAATTTGGAATTTCAAATTTACAACGACATTATAAAACAAAATAATTTTTTTTTTCTTTCGATATGCAAATTCCAAAACATCTCGCCAGATGTTTACATTTTTTTTTTTTTTATACAATATGCGTTTTTTTTTTTAATCCTGATTTATTTTCGAATGAACTTCAAAATTGAACGAGGGAAAAGAATCGATCGTGGCTTCTTTGTTTCTCACGAAATAAACAAAGATGCCGTGATGATGAAGGACACTTTAATCAGTCGGATTGATTGCTGTGCCGTGAAATATCCATCGTAGTAGGGCGAGAGTTGTGTGCATCGTTTTTTAGCCGATCCCCTCCGACAAGTTCCTGATGAAATTCGAATCGATTGGCGGGGAGGAGGAGAGGCCGCTGTTGCGTTGTTGTCAAACTCCCATTTTCTCCTTTTTTTAAATCCACCGGCTGATGCCGGATAGACTTGGCGATGATGGTGCAAAAAGCCGCAGTGTATTATCGGTTCACGACATCGATCGAACTGCGTGAAATGATCAGCTCTTGTCATCGCAACTTGCTCTCGACAGCCGACGACTCTTTTGAATTATTCCGTACACGCACCACATCCACCTCGCGGCACGATCGTCAACATTATTAACCATTCATCAGTAATAGTTGAATATCTATCCCCCTCTACCTCAAAAAACAAAAAAGAAAGTTGGCATAGGTCACCCTGCTCCCGACCTGCCCGTCAGCCAACTCTGGGCCAAGACAAAAACCAAACAAAACAAGTTTGAATGGAATATGTTCGTTTGAAAAAGAGAGAGAGACAAGGAACGTGAGTGGTGCCAATCCAATTGATGGGACGTCTGTCGACTTCTCTTTGTCGTCCTCTCCCTGTTTAGTAATGTAAGGTTGTTTTTTTCGTATTGGTACCTTTTTATTTGAGAAAAAAGCATCCGGTTGCTATGGCAACGGCGGACACGATTATTCCCGTTTGAAGAAGTTACACGGCCATTGGGCGTCTAGCACGTCATTTACGTTTCAAAAAGGAAAAATGTTGTTGTTTTTTTTTTTTCTTTTTGCCTGACGTGAGTCATCTGTCAATCTAGAAAACTAACGAACCTTTTTTTCCTTTTTTTTGAATTTTATTTTTGCGTTTGGGAACAGGGCAAGGATCTGCCGCCAATGGACATGGGCGGCACGTCAGACCCTTACGTACGTGTCACCCTGTTGCCGGACAAGAAGCACCGGCTAGAGACCAAGATCAAGAGAAGGACGCTCAACCCACGCTGGAACGAGACATTCTACTTTGAAGGTACTTTGGTTGTTGGGATTGCATTTCGTGTATTGGGTTATAAGCAACACTAGTAGCGAAAGAAAGGGGGGAAAAAAAGATCCTTTTTATTTATTTTTTAAATGAAAAGCTTCTGAGTTTTGGAGTCTCGGAGGACATTCGTAAGTCACGTTAGAGGCACGTCGGACCATGGCAACAAAACCAAGTGGAATTGATGCACTAAATGAATGTAGAGGTTGTGTTTTTCTTTTATTGGGGAGGGGGGGGGTTGGCTAACCGCATTACGTAACATCCGGTGTCCGCCGATTCTGAGGAAACTCTTTTTTTTATTTTCTATTGCGATTTTTGATTGTTGTTTTGAATCAAAACGTTCGTTATCTTTAACGTCCAGTGCAATTCGATTGCCAATTTTTTCGAAAAGCTTCTAAATATTTTTAACTTGGCCAGTTGTCGTTGCCTTAGATTCACTGACCGTGACAAATGCGAAGGCTCGGTTTTTTTATTTATTTATTTTTTTATTTGTGCACGACTCGCCAAAAATATATCAGCGTGGAGAATGATGGAGAAAAATGATTTCCGGTCGGCTTGTTCCATCCTGCACAACTAAAAACGTCACTTTGCTCGCTCTCATTTTCTTCGTCATCGTTTTCGCTCGTCATGCCCAGCCGAGTTAGTTTCAGGATTGTGGCAATTATGTCGCAATAAAATAGTGGGGGAGGGGGGACACAAAAAGGAACAATCGTCGTTCTATTTAGCTGTTATTTCCAAACGTTCAGGATGAACTTCCCTTTTTTTAAAATTTAACAAATGCTGACACGATAACATTAGATGAATGCGCGCGCGTGAATGTCTTAATTAAAATCAATAATTTCTCAACATTCTCAACTGGGAGGGACGATTGAAGTCGCATCTGTTCTTTGCCAAAAGAAGCTTATTTTTCGTTGTTGTTGTTGAAGACATTCGTGATGCGTCTCGTTATCAATTTTAATTAGTGGCAATTACGACAGTCGGGGGGGGGTAGAGTAGCCTCCTGTCTATACTTCGCCGCCCATTTTTCGATTGTTTCTTGCTGAATCTTTTCCATTTTGAAAGAGACATTAAAAAGACAAGACGTTAGTTGTCCTGGGCTCACGCGGAGGTTGACACCGAACTTATACTACCCCCCCTCCAAATGAGGGGCGGAGCCAACAGAGACGAGTTCAATACCCGCGTTCAGGCCCTCCCCCGAACGCCCACAATGGTCCTCTCTTTCCATTGCCGACTGCGTGTGTATGTGTGTGTGTGTCCAGGGAAAACTAAGGATGTACATATATTGGATTCTTAATGGCTTTTGTTGATGAATTTATTTCTGGGAGTTGAGACAGACCGGGTCCATCGCAGTGGATGGACACGTCCGGCAAGACAAAATCATTCAATTACGTTGTTCCTTGTTGTTTGGCTGTCGCTGGTCCCACCTAGTTTTCTTTCTTATTGTTTCCTACACCACCCAACAGCGATTACGTTTGTTGGCAGTCAGTTAACCACCCCGCTCTGATATTGCCACAACTACACGGCACACACACACACACACACGAAATGTTGGATACAGACGGGAGCAGCAGGTTCCCTACTCCCGCCGAGTCTATTGTTATTGATCCAGCTGACACACGCGGTCGCTTAGTGCGAAACGTAGGCACATTGCAAATGAAAAAGAAGAAGCGAATAGCGAACGGGTTACATTGTTATGTATTTGCTGTTGGTGTTGTTTCTTTCCTTCTTTGTGGGCTAGTGGCTTCCTATCATTATTAGATGAATCATAAACGTTTTGTTATTTCTCTTTGTCGATTGGTGGGGGGAAAGTAGGCAGACGCGTGCGAAATGATTCATTTCCTGTCCACTCGATTTGATGGATTTCTCACTTGATTCTTCTGCTCGCATATGCCGTTTTGATTGTCTCTTCAAGACAGTTCGGCTTCGGCTTGTTTTTGCATTGGCCCGTCTCCTTCCTATTTACTATTGCGCCGGGTGTCGCTGCTTGGTCTTCGTGACAGCCCAAGGGCGTACCAGCAATCGATTGGGCGGCCATCGTCATTAACGATCTGTTAATAAAACAAAAATAATAATAATCTAAAATAAAATGAGAAGGGAGAAATATTATAGCTCGTCGCACACAGCCGGACCAGAGGCAAAGATGGAAAGACTTAAGGCGACGAGCGGAAAATGAGCCCTTAGGTCTTACATATCCTCCGCTGAGTTTTCATATACGAAGCAAAAAACTATTCCTCTTTGCGGCATTATTATTATTATTTTTAAATATATAATTGGGATCATCCGTGTACGCCGATGAAGATGATGATGATGAGAAAGAGGGAAGAATTCACGTTTGATACACGGCCCGCTGTGCCTATTGAATGTAAGGAAATTTAATTGAAATAACGTCTAGTCGTTAGTCGGGGAAATGTTAACTTAATGGAGGTGGCATTCTGAGAGATTGATGATTTAGGCTTGGCGCAGACGATCGACAATATTTCACGTGTGTAGACGTTTGCGATTTGATTGATCTCATCTCTGACGGCCGCAGTTTGCGAGTATAGAATTTCGACTCGATGATTCATGTTCGTACCGCATAACCTCGCGCACGAGAGCCTTCCTTTCCTTTCTTGTTTTTCTCTTAATTATAGTCGTGAAAACGAGCGATAATTAAACTCTTGTTGCTGACGATCAACAGTCGTGGATCGGTTGACGAACAAATTGTTTGAGAACTGAACAAAACAAAAAGGCGAGTGATCAACTTGAGCCGTTTGAGAGACGTCGAGCCACAAAAGATGGCACAATCTGCTGGCCCACAAGGACGGCCACATTTGCATAATGCGGAGTCTCATCATCAGAGCGGCTAGACCAAGTCAATTTTAGTTTGGCTCTCTCCCCCCTTGTTCCGTTGTTCGTCAACTCGCCACACGTCGTTGATGTTCACAAGAGAGTTTCCATGTTCTACGTCGTCGATGTGTAAAGTCTTTGATCGTGCACAGCTCCAGGATCAAACAAATCGACTTGTAGGAAACGCCATCCCCCTCCCCTCGAAAGGGGAGAAAAAAAAAATGCAAGTCATCCGGATGGAATGCCTACGCATCCACACACACAAAAAAAGCCTTCCGGACATTTTCATAGACTCGGCTGATTAGTATTCATCTGATGTTTTTTATTTTTTTTTTTTTTTAGATGAATTGATGAACGTCATCCTATCCATCATATTTTCTTTTTCTTTATTTGTAATCGTGAACTTAGACTGTGTTTGGGTGTACGCACCGTTGCATGACTGTTTAGATTCCTCAGCCCCAAAAAACCCAATTTCTCTGACTTTGTATGTCTAAAGGGTTTCTTATGATTTCCCATGTGCACCGTCAAAAAGCAAATAGAAAAATACTACGGAAATCAAATTTAAATAAATAAATTCAACTCGGAATGAAGGCGGATATCCGGTATGCGCTTTTTTATCCCTGACGGTTTGATACTTTTATTTTATTGTACTACGTGGGTATCTCGTTTTTTCTAATTCGATTAGGGTCAACAGGTTCTGATGTTATGTGGCCATCCGCCGATGTGTTATCGCAATTGTTGTGCGCACACAATTTTGTCGTCTGGTTTTGTGTTTTTGAATGACTTGTGAATTTATTGTTATTGGTCTGATTTATACCGACAGGATTCCCCATCCAGAAATTGCAAAGCCGAGTACTGCACCTGCACGTCTTCGATTACGACCGATTCTCACGTGACGATTCGATTGGTGAAGTCTTTCTGCCTCTTTGTCAGGTACTTGTTGATTGATTGATTTCTTTGAAAAAACGCAAAATGCATTTTAACTTTTCTCTTTCGTTCTTTGTGTGTGTGTGTGTGGTTCAGGTGGATTTTTCGGAGAAGCCCGTCTTCTGGAAGGCACTCAAACCGCCGCTAAAAGACAAATGCGGTGAATTGCTCGTCTCCCTTTGTTACCATCCCACTAATTCGACGCTGACTTTGATCGCCCTTAAAGCCCGCAATCTCAAAGCGAAGGACATTAACGGCAAATCGGGTTCGTGTCGTCTGCCTATTTCTGCCCGCATGTCCCTACCATCCATTCCGACATGTTTAACAGGTCGGCCTTGGCCATCTTTTTTTTAAACAGATCCTTACGTCAAGGTGTGGCTCTACTTTGGCGAAAAGCGGGTCGAGAAACGTAAGACGCCCGTCTACAAGTGCACCCTGGAGCCGGTGTTTAACGAGACGTTCACCTTCAACGTGCCGTGGGAAAAGATCCGCGAATGTTCCTTAGACGTGCGCGTCATGGATTTCGACAACATCGGCCGCAACGAACTCATTGGCCGCATTTCCCTAACTGGTAAGTCATCCTCTTTATTTGTTTTGTAGCCTACTCGTCTTTTGCTACCAACTCCAGCCGCGTAGTTGCCGGACTAAGTTGATTGTCCAACGTTGCCAAATCGTTGAATTATCCACATGTCTGACGAGAGTCTCGAATTGCAATGAACCAAAAGCGAAGAAAAATGTTCGTAGCGACACGTAGAACTTGATGATCGACGCTAAAGAACCCTCACACTTTTGTGTAGGGGCAGGGGGGGAGGGGGAGGGGGTCGATCGATTGTGACTCTCTCGGCTTTTCTTCCATTCGCCCTCTTTTGTCTTGTTTTATTGACTTTTATTGTGCCCCCATTTTGTGTCGTCGCCTTCTTGTGCCCGTCCCATTACGTTGTACGACCAAGAACGGACTTGCAAGGAATTTCTCTGCCGACTAAATCTAATAAAATGATCCGCAAAAATAGCGGCTGATGATGACTGCGTGGCCATTTCTTCCCCGGCGCCAATCATAATACAACAGTTTATCGATATGAAAAGATATGGAGGCCAGGGCTGTTGATAAAAGTCGCATAACATTTGGAACAGAGAAAGAGAGAGAGAAGGTCGTTCAATCCGTGGGTCATATTTCCTGCGGGATTCGGTAAGTCTTTTGGGGGTAGTGGGGGGAGGGGAAGGAGTAAAGAAGAAAACGATATACAGTTGGGCCGACGACGTGATGGAATCAAACACTTGGATTTGCCTTTGGCCGCACGGCTCTTTCTGTTTTAATGTTATCGTGGCCTCTTTGTTGCGCCAGGAGGCCACTGCGCTCGACACGTAGATTGACTGTGTGAGCCCAAGGAATATATTTACAGCATTCAGCGGCGTTGCGAGATACATCTAGATTATTGCATTGTGTTGAAAGGAAAACGTACAGCGCATGGAACATTACGTTTCTTTTTTTTGTTTCTTTTTGTTCATCATTTCCGACGGGCACCGTGTGCGCGCTCCATCCTCCTGGGAACACAAGGAACGCGTGAAATAGCCAACAGCGTGTACAAAACGAATGGACATTTCATATCAAACAATACCACTAACGTTCCCTTTTGTTATTATTATTTATTTCATTTTTTTTTTGTATGTGAGGCTTATGCAATTTGATGCATGGCCCGATTTTCACGAGGCCGACGCGCAACTCAATTAGCAATTGCGGCTAGGCCTAATTAGTGTGTTTGTTTCGACAGGTTGACACGGCAATAATAAGACCTAACGTCCCTTTTTATTTTTTTATTGGATGATGTACGGTCCTTAACGGCGTCGGTACGCTTATTTAAAAAAAAAAAATAAAAGTTTGTAAACCTCTACACGCCATGGGCTTTTTACACCCCGCGTTGGAAGGAATCCAATCTTATTTTCTGGCCAGCGGCGGGTGCAATGATGAATCACCGTTGGTCGTATCATCATCATCATCATCATCCTCCTTATTTATTTTTTTATTTTTTTTTTCGTTCTATGTAAGGATGACATCGTTGACGTTGTTGTGCACAGCTCGCAAGATAATGGGAAGGCATGACAAGGAAAAGATTGCCGTGTCCGGCTGCAGAAACGCGCGGGCGGAAAGAGCCACGAATGCCCTACAAACAACCGTACAATCCCGTCCAAATATGCTTTTTATTTTGGTTCTTTTTTTTTTTTTCGTGTCTGGTGCACACACACACACGCACACAAAAAATGCGATACGTCAATATTGGGGAACCGGAGGTCATTGCTTTTTTAGGGGTGGGTACATAATATTTAGAGTGTGTGTGTGTAAGGGATGAATAGGTCAGATATCGTGCAGCGAAAATATTTCTACACGAAATAATTGCATAAGATGGGCTGCTATTATTTTCTGTTGGGCTTTTTCAAATGTTGAAGAGTCCGGAAACAGAAGTAGAATGAACGTTGTTCGTACACGTGTCACGTCATCGATGTTGATGTCAAATAGAATCAAAGGGAAGAGATCCGTTAATTTCACTTGAAATTTCGCTCGCAAAAATGCAAATATTGACAACTGTAATTATCCGTTGAGAAAGGAAAGTTTCTCTCCTTCTTCCCATTTGTGTAAAGTAGCTCACGTGTGTCATCCGAGACGGACGAAAGTTCTCGCTTCCGAGTTCCGTTTTTTTTTTTTTCTTGCGTACCTATTTCAATTCGGAACTAGAGAGGGGGGGGCTGAAAAGAAGCTGACTCGAGTCGAAAGAGAAGATCGCATTATGTAAATGTGATCTGTATTTACTGTGAACATCATCCGATGTTAAAGCGCCGGACGAGATGGATGAACCCCTTCCATATAGAAAAAGGAATCGGAAGCGTGGACTACGCGTCTTGTCAACACTGACTCCATCGTTTCAAGATGGCGCTGACGGTGATGGAACACATCGGAGATGTACACAATAGGCCGAAAACGGGATTTCTGGATACATCATTACGCAATCCCGCCGGTCTTTCTTTATTATTTATTTTTTTCCTATGATTTCTCATCCGTCACCGCCAGCTAGGCCGACGGCTTAGAAAAATAAATAAAAATAAAATGGATCATGTAAACGTACAGATTTCCATCGGCAATTGATATCGTGCGGGAGTCACGTCGATCGTGCAATTTGGAGCTGCGTGTACTGTCCGCTATTCGTGCGATAAGACAATGACGGATGAAAAAAATAAAATAAAATAGAATAGGGGGCGATTAAAGGCTATGCAGAAGAAGATTCGTGTCGACTTGTGATGAGAGAGGGAAAAGGGAAAGGTTCCAAATCGGCCCCACCCAATGTCATCAAGCGATTTTTGAGGGAGGGGGGCACACGCTTCGTTAACAAAACCTGACGATATTCCAAGGGCTCGTTCCTGATTGCGTTTTTTTTTTTGCTTCATCATTCGATTCAGTTGAGTTAACGATCATCGACATAGTCCGGTAACGATCCTTTTCACCGATAGCCAATAGGGAAATGGATAGAAATTAAATAATTGTTTTTCGTTGCAATAAATAAAAATGTCGGCGTGTGCGTCATTCCGTGACTGTTGGAGAGCAAACAAACCCAACTCGTTTCGCCCCTTTATATGGAGAATAGCAGTTGATTGCACGCCTGATGATGCAAAGCACTCAAAACATCGTTGGGGTGTCGATCACCTCCCCCAACTGTTTTCACATGTCCATAAAACAGAGTCCCGATAAGTATCCATTTGCATCATTTGTCCTTCGTTTTTTTTTTTTTAATTTTTAATTATTTGGTGGGACGGACGTCATCAGGGGGATTGTATTAAAAAAACAAATGGCTCTTGTATTTCAAAGCTGTTTGGTCTTTTTCAAACTGTCGATTTTGTTATTCTGTTTCCGTAGGACATGGGCGCGCGAATTTTCAAAACGAAATTAGTGTCGGGATCTTTGATCGTCCAGCCAATACCAAAACACACATTTTCGTTTGATGTCGAGTTTATTTTATTTTATTTATTTTTTTCGATTCGAGTTGTTTCTCTTAAAAGTTAAGCAGATGGTTATCTTGTCAAGCGAAAGATCTAATGAACGTTGTCGGATAGGGAAAAAAACGTGCTGACGTTACAGTTAGAAAGGGCTCCCCAGGTTAAGGCAAAACCAAAAGTGTTTTTTATCGACATCAAAAGACGAGTGTCTCTTCTTTTATTTTTAGTATAAACTTCAAAGTTTCATTTTCCGACTCTTTTGAGTTAATTGAATGTGTGCGTCGTCAATGGTTGAGCTGGATGACCTCCACGCAGTTTAGGATGTAAAGAAATCCCGTCAAGAATGAAACGCGCCTCTATAATCGTAAACAAATTCGATTTCGTTGGCCATCGGAAAACTTTGTGAACTGAATTAATCGAATTTCCAAAGTCAGTTTCTTAAACGATGGAAACCTGATCTTTGTAACCGACTTTCACTCCATAACTTGCGTCGTTGATGTGGGCACTGATAATTTAAAGAAAAGGGCAGCTGAGCGCCTTCAGTCGATTGTATTCAAATAGCAACGAGTTTTTTTTTTTGAACTTGCAACGACACCATTTTCAATCAGATTTGCATCCAGGGCCGGCTGCTTTAGGGCGACTAGCGATGCACTTTCCCGATTGCAAAAACCAGTTTGCAGCAAAGCGACACAAGTTTGAATCACAATAAATGCGCACTGCGATTTCTCCGAAATTGTTAGTTGTAATCCTACAGGAATTGAAGTCGCCAAAGAAACGAGTTCTTATTGCGTGAAAGTCGAAAACATTTTTCGAATCAACAGATGATGCTCAATAGATTCGTGGAGTGTCTAACGAATTCTCCGATACATCCATACCAATGAAACATTTTGTCCATGCGCATTAGATGCCATTCCACTGCGTTCCCTATTGTCATTCCAAATGGCGAACCCAAAGTTTCATTTTCTCCTTTTTTTTATTTATTTATTTTATTTTTTAAAATATCTTTGGTAGGGAAAAAAAGGACTGATGAATCGTCGCTTTGATCCGATTATTCTTGCAATCTGTTTGCATCCTTTTTCTCTTTCAAATTTAGATAAGTTGTTTTTTGTTTTCTTTTTTTTTTTTTATATTTCAATCTGTATTTTCTTTTTTGTCGTCCTTTTTTGTTCGTCTTTCATCTGTCCTCGTCAGACAAATCGATCCCGATGGAAAAAACGAGATCAATTCAACACTACTCGTACCCCCCACGTTCGTCCTCCCCAAAGAGCAAGGAGCACCTGGAACATGGGCCGCGAATGGTTTTTTTGATCTCGAAAAGAAGTGAAAGAGCTTCTCGCATACTACATTGTAAATGGATCAAACCGCCAAGGGAATATCGATCCATCCGTTTTCGCTGTGTAGGTATTTCAGGAGAGAGAGAGAGAGAGAGCACCGAAATGTAAGGGAAAACGTTACGTACGTGCTTGCTTGATCGTGAATCAATCAACTTCATCTCTCAAGGCTTAGAGAGGATCGATGTGGGTCCATCTTTTTTTTTTTCTCTTTTGCTACACCCTCGTGACCTCTTCCACTTTTGGATGGTAATGGAACCGTGCTTTGGACTTTGACTCGAGAAATTTCAGCCGAAATAGGGGGAAATTGCGAGCCGGATCTCATTTCGTCACGCACTTGGAATTGATCCGTTAATGACTGCCTAGTTCTAGTGATTATGTAGAGATGGCCTGGTCTGCATTAAACATAAGCTCACGGATTAATGTCACTTTGTTTTTGTTTTGATAGGTAAGAACAGTACGGGTGCCTCGGAGACCAAACATTGGCAAGATATGATCACGAAGCCACGTCAGGCCGTGGTCCAGTGGCACCGTTTGAAACCAGAATGAAGCAATTGTGGGGCGGTGGACGTGCGCAAGCCAATTGACGAATGAAACGGAAGAAAAGAAACAAAAGGCATGAACACACACAAATCATGACACAAATCTTCTATACACTTTCAGTTTTTTTGTTTTCTAGTTTATTCTTTATTTCAAACGACCTCATAAAAAGCGTCTTACGATCTATTTTGTTGATCGAAATGGCTTCGTTCACGACTCAAGACTGAAATTCGCCGTGCAACGGATATTAAAAGAGAAGATTGGCAAATTTTGTTTCTTTCTAGTATGGTTGCCCGTCTTTCTTTTTGTTCACTTTGAGCTTTTTCTTCGTTTGAAATGGTTTTTCTTTTACAAACCAAAAACGGGGGTGGGGGGGAGGAAATATTGACGACATTTCTGTCCTTTTACGGTCGTATTATTCTTTTTATTTTTGCTACGTTAGAGCAAGACTTTGTCGAGATGACATCCCTTCACTATGATCAATTAAAAACACACACAAAAAAAGATGATCTGATTTAACCAAGAGAAAAAAAAGAACTATTGATATGAAAAATGTATTTGTCGACAGAAAGAAGAAAAAGAAGACATAATAGTGACAAAAGTATATTTATCAAATCATCCCATATATGCACGGTGACAAATTTATACATTTAGTGTGTGTGCGTGTGTGTGACTTGTTGCCAACGTCGACTGTAGATTTGATTTTCGTCTTTTATGTATTATTGACTGTGGATTATTATTATAATTTTTTTTTTTATATACCGAAAAAAAAATAATCAAGTTACTAGCAAAACACTACAAAAATGCTACCAGAACCCCTTTTCCACTCTAGAAATCCTTGGGCCCATCTTTAATTTTCGGTTCAATTCTTCTGTTCATTTTTATTAAATATTATTATTGCTCGTTGGATCTTCTGTCGTGAAGTAGTTTCTACCACACGAAATCCCACCCGCGCCCTCGTTGCCCTTAGTCTCTCGTCTCATCTTTCGCTTTCCTACGTCTGTCGTGTCTGAACGATGCGATGACAAAATTGATCCTCTGTGTTTGTATCCCCTGTTCAATGTATAGAGAAAACCCATCCATAACCTTTCATACCAGAAATTGAAGAAAAGAGATGAAGAAATACACAAAAATTATACCATGTAAATCGATGAGACTTAAAGACGAATAAAATCAAGCGTCCATTGTTTATTGACCTCATAAATGGTACGTCCTGATCTATTAGGTGTTATTAGTTTTAACATCTAAGGGCTTTTCCACATCCCCTTTTTTTACTTCTTCTTCTTCCTCTTCAGCAGATTCGTCGCTATCCTCTTCATCAGATGATTCTTCGTCATCGTCATCATCATCATCGTCGTCGTCATCGTAACTGTAGGAATAGGATCCTGCTCCACCGCTAGCACCTCCAGAATAATCTGCATCTCCGTAATCATCTCCATCATCGTCTTCGTCGCCGTAATCTCCGGCAGGTTTCTGTCGGCCATATTTGTGGGTACGAGCTACGAATAAAATCGAAAATAAACCGGTCAATAATTTATGGATTGGAATGGAAGAAATAAAACGATCACATTACTTGACATGCTCATGTCTTTGGTTTCGTTGGTCTCGAAACCGCATTTCGGACAAGGGACGGGCTGGCCGCGCTCGTACTTGAAGCCTTTGCGCCTTACGTGATCTTCACAATAGCATATCTTGCATTTTAGGCAAGAATACTGGCCATGCCGATTACAAGACTGGCATTTATAAGTTTCAGCTTCCAAAATTTGGCAAGATGCCTGGTGCTCAAACTGGTCGTCTTCACAGAGGTGGCTTGAGCAAAACGAGCATTGAAAGATCCTTCCTCCATGACCCCATACATTCCTGTCACACTCTGCACAAACAGCTTCTTGTAGGGGACACAAACAGCCATGTACACTTAAGCACTTTTTCCCATGGCAGATCCAAGCCTCACAGTGATCACAAATTGCACCCTAAAAAGAGATGAATACACAACATGGTAAATGTCAACAGTTGAGAATGCCATTAAAGAAACTACTCACCACCATGGCCAATCCAGTTGTAAAAACACTTCCGTGCTTGATGACACAATCCCCTGTTTTCAACATGCATTTTACTTTGGCGCAATGGCCACACATAGGAAGGCGCTGGAGTGACTGGCAAAAGTAGCAAAAAGCTCGTAATTTTTGCTTCCGTTGACATCTGTCACATTCCTGTTGACCATAAGTAGTATTAGAAAATTGTGTGTATAACTGAAAAATGAATCGCACCATGTTCGAGTTGCATGCCCAATCAGCTAACGGTTTCATTTCCCTGCCAGAACGAATTTCCTTTTGGCGTAATTTTTGTTTTTCGGCCTTTTTCCGTTGTCCCGTCTTCTTTTTGGGCATCTTGTTAAAAATTTATGCGTTTAAGACTCGCAAAAAATTAGATTTATGAAGTAGCCTAAATGTAGTAAAAAAACTTTTAGGAACTCTAGACCAGAGAGACTGTTGACATGAGAATTCAAGTCCTAGGAATAGCAGACGAAAACGCAAGACTGTGTTTAGGGAAATTCTAAGGCTAACTAAGTTGGTGGTAGTAGACGTAGACGAGAGAGAGGGAAAAAAGAGGTTGGGATCGCCGCGTATATGCTCGTTAGTGAATAGGCCCCACCCGAAACACACAGACAGTCGTGTTTTCATCTGCCAAACACGTCTTTCGTTCCCTTGACAGTCAGTGATGTGCCTTTTATTTGCTCACATTTTTAGTTTTTAAATAATATCGTTTGTTTGAGATTA
Organism: Daphnia magna; assembly: GCF_020631705.1. NCBI lineage: Eukaryota > Metazoa > Arthropoda > Branchiopoda > Diplostraca > Daphniidae > Daphnia > Daphnia magna. The sequence continues at coordinate 10,368,417 of NC_059188.1, read as the reverse complement.
ACGGCTTTTGCAGAGTTTTGGGTTTTTGAGGTGATCCAGTGAAAGAAAACAACTATTTACGTGGAGTTCTAGACGATGTGTAGAGAGATCCGTTGCTAACTGGGGCAACAGGTGTCCCGTCAAATATTGTTGTCATTTAATTTGACAGTGCTTATTTTTCTTGTGGCTTACAATCCTGAAATTCAATCAGCCTCAAAATGGGGCTCCTTCCGTTGGAGTTTACAGAGTGCCTAACAGACAGTCCATACTTCAGGGAAAATCTCCAAGGCCACGAAAAAGAGTTGGAGAAAACCAGTCTTGCTATTAAAGTGCTAATTAAGGAAGTTAAGGACCTCGTCAATGCTGCAAGAGGTAAGATGGCCCATCCCGTCTGACTCTACAATCTTAGTACCTTTTCTTTACTTATCTGTATTATTGTATCAGTTTGGCCCTTTGTAGTATGTTTCACAGATAAGATATTATTTTTAATCAGCTGTGGTTCATATAAGAACCTGTGGTATTGGAAGGCAGTGTTTCAATTGGACTTGAGCAGAACGTGGGCCAAAACTTGATATGTAACTTTCTCCTTTTTGTTTTGTGAAAGCTTCTGTAAATATGGTTAATAATTGTCTACAAGAGGACAGGATAGGTTTTTTTTTTTTTCAAGAATCGGGCTGATATGAGACACACCGCGGGTTGTTTGATTCCTCTAGGCTATTTCCGAAATTTCCTGTCGTTATTCTCGTTACCGTCTGTCCGTTCGGGACCTGTAACGGTGAGTGCTGACCGCAAAACGCCTTAGTCGGGGGTATTTCTGACGCAACTGATGCGGTCGGGCACGCACGGCCGGACGTGAAGCTCTTGCAGGTGTAGATTTTTCGGGAAAGAAATATACGTGGCGATCTAAATATTGTTTTTTCTACACGGGAGTTATAATGATCTAGCTTTCAACTGTTTATTCTTAATCTCACGATAAACAGCTTTGTCTCGGGCGCAGCGAAGTCTTGCCACAAGTTTGATGAGCTTTCAGTTCGAATGCATTGGCAACAGCCAGACGGATGACGAGATCGTCATTGCCGGATCGTTGAAAGAATTTGGTCGACTCATCAACGCCATCGAAGATGAACGGGATCGGATGGTAATGACTCGTCGCCTTTCCGGCATTTCCTTACGAATTTGAATTTTAAAAACAAATTTTTTTTTCTTTCTTTATCTCCCAGTTGGAACGAGCAAAGGATCAATTTATCGGGCCATTGGAGAACTTTCGTAAAGAACACATCGGCGGCGCCAAGGTGAGGGAATAGAAAATGACGTGTGCTGTACGTGATGATTAATTAAATGTTATCCTTCTCGGTTCAATGTGGCAGGAGGAGAAGAAGAAATTTGAGAAGCAGACGGCCAAATTCGTTCAGAGTCAAGAGCGCCACTTGAACCTATCGACTAAGAAACAGGATTCCGTCCTACAGGAGGTCTCTTATTTGTTCTCTCTTCTCCCTCTCTTTTCATCTATTATTACGTGTTCCTGGCGAGAGTATAAGAGGTGTTTGATATCGGATCTGGTTAGGCGGATGCGATTTTGGAGATGGAGCAGCGCCACTTTTGCCAGGCCAGCCTGGAATACGTCTTCCGTTTGCAAGAAGTTCACGAACGTAAAAAATTCGAGTTCGTGGAAACGGTACGTCATAACTGAAAACATTTTATATAGTACGTTTTTCCTTGAAATGGGTTGTGAATAATTTATTTTTTATTTTGTGTGCAACAGCTATTGGGCTTTATGTATGGCTGGCTAACTTTCTATCATCAGGGCTACGAGGTGGCCAAAGAGTTTCGACCCTATATGACTGATTTACAAGTGCGCCTCCAAAAGGTAAAACTAATTGAATAGGACTTGAATAGACTAAAGCAAACTGGTTTATCTTATCGATTATCTGTACATCCGTTTTGGCGATCTAGACCCGGGAAAATTTCAACACAACAAGGGAGGAGGCCGAGTCGTTGATGCGCAAGATGCTGGAGGTGCGTAAGACGGTAATAGCTTCTCGCACAGCTTTTTTATTTTGTGTGCATGCTGGCGTGTTAAGAAATCTCGTTTTACATCCACCGCTTCACTACAAGGATAACTGCAGACAGTTGGCAACTCAGATTGAGACGGAATGGTCAGGAAAAACGTAATACCTTTGATGATGACAATGATGGAGCATTGCCGTCTAGAAATTAATAATCTCATCCTTTGTCAAAGTGATCAACCCACTGTCAGTGATGGGCGTTTCATATTCTTGTGCTTCTACTGGCCGTAGCCGTGCGCAACATGTTACTGTTCGATGTCCCTAAAGTTTACTTTCAAAATTTTTGTTAATGGCGCTATTGGTTATATTTGGGGACTTAGATTCCATACTCGTTGACCCCCAACCCCTTTTTAAAAAAAAAGGGCTAAACAAATAATGTACTTGCTTAAAAGACTTCGTTTGTTTCTTGAAAAAACAGTTGTAAACGTTAAAGAAAACTGCCGGTTATTTACATATCCATTCGGGAAAGCAAATAGGGTAAACCCATAAAATTGGTCGAGTCATGGGATGTAAAAAAAAAAAGCTTTAATGGTTATTCAGTATTCCATTATGCGCGTTCGTTATTTACATATAGACTTTTCGGTCTGGGCCATTTCGAAATCTTGATTGATTAAGCGATACACGCTTCTGTGCAATAGCTTGGTTTTTTCCCCTCAATGTATGCAAGGCTTTGCGTTCGATTTTTTAAAATTTGTTTTTGTGTGTTCAATCGTTGCTAGAGTTTCTTGACCTTCGTGTTTTAGATACTGAACATAACACGTATTTCGGGGGAGGGAGGGGTTGCTTTCAGTCATCTGTAAGCATCGGTTGTTTGTTGAAGAATTTATCGGTCAGTGTTTAAAAAAAGAAGGAGAAATGGGTGGCTTTTGTTACGGCTGTGATGGTGGTGGTGGGTTTGTGAGTATATGTGCGTTTAAACTGTCGTGCACGTTCTTTCTATTTGTTGAGAAGCGACTGACTTTCTAATTTTGACGCCCGCATCTTTAGAAGCCGTGTGACCCGGGCAGTTTGAACAAAATGTACACAAGGCAAGGCTATCTCTACGTCATGGAGAAAAGTAAGTGGGTCACGGAGCCATTGCTTTTTTAACGCTTTCTTTAACCATTTTTGACGCGCTAGTTCGTTGAATAATGTAAACATCAAATAGTAGATTTTATCGTCGCATGTTTGGTGTGACTGTTTTTAATCGTGGGTTTTCTTTTATTCCCTTCAGAGGCATTTGGGACGACTTGGTCGAAACATTATTGCCAGTACACCAAGGAAAACCGCATTTTCACCATGATACCGTACACGCAAACGATTGGAAAAATTGTGAGTTTGTTTTCTATTCTTCACGGCCATCGACCATGTAATAATTCCGTTTTGGGTTTTCTGAACCCATAAGACCACAACGGACACTATGGAAATAAAGTCGTGTACTCGCCGTATGTCAGAATCGATTGAGAAAAGATTCTGCTTCGACATTACGCCGAAGGATCGGCTGGTGATGGTGATCACATTACAGGCGTTATCGGAGGACGATCGCCGGCTGTGGCTTGATGCGATGGATGGCAAAGAGCCGGTAACACTCCAACCCACAGCCAGAAACCCGTTTCCTACCGTAAATAACAATTCCTTCTATTAACAGCTGCACAGTGTTATTATTTTCTGTGAAAAACAAAACAAAAAAACAACAAACTTTTCCTTTACTAAACGATCTATAAAAATTGCAGACCTACGCCCAACCTGGAAAATCATCCAAACATGAAGAAACCTGTTTAGATGAGGTTGGCTTTCTTTTTATTCGCACGTGCATTAAAGAAATTGAAAACCGAGGTAATTATAGCTTTCGCGAATCTTACGTTTTCCATTCACTAAAACATATAAAATGTTTTTTTTTTTTTTTCTTAAAAGGTCTGGAAGATCAAGGATTGTATCGGCTGGTTGGCGTTTCTTCCAAAGTCAGCAAGCTGCTTTCTATGGGACTCGATCGGCGAAAAGTAGAAAAACTCAACTTGGAGGACCGTTTAGAATGGGAAAACAAAACCATTACTAGCGCCATTAAAACCTACTTGCGTCAATTACCCGAACCGCTCATGTCCTTCCGCTATCACACTGCCTTTATTGCGGCTGCAAGTAAGTGCTTGAAATCTTTAAAAAAAAATTTTTTTTTTTTGTAATCCGCAGAACATGTTTATTTATCATTAGAGTTTGTTGCTTTATTTTACGTTGCTGTGTTTTCATTTTACAGAGCAAGAATCACGACTTCACCGAACTGCCGACGTGCACGCCCTAGTTCATCGACTGCCTGAAAACCACTTTAAAATGTTGGATATCATGATAACTCATCTCAAAAAGTGTGTAATTGCATTCTTTTTATTGGTAGCAGCCCTTGGGCTAAAAACTAATGTCCTTGTACGTCTTTTCCGAAACAGTGTCGCTGCTAAGGCAGACAAAAATCTTATGACCGTTTCTAACCTCGGCGTGTGTTTTGGACCAACGCTGCTACGACCGGAAGAAGAGACTATGGCAGCTATTATGGATATCAAATTTTGCAACGTCGTAGTCGAAATTATGATAGAAAACTCGGATAAGGTATGACGACAGTTATCGTGTTGAACAAAGTTTATATGTCTTGAATGGATTATCATAGATTTTCAAGACGAAGCCGGATCCGTCAGAATTACCAATAAAAAATCCAGCAACGGTCAACATGCGTCCACCGTCACCGCCAGCCTATCAACCGCCACCCCAGGTGTATACTGGTGGCGGAGGCATTGGAGGGCCAACGCCCACATCTTTGATTCACCGTCAGCCTGCTACTAGTTACAGTCTTATACCCCCTATTGCTCAAGCTCATCTCAGTCCACCACCTTCATCTCCCTATGTCGACGGCCCGTCCCGGCAAATGATCACTTCGAATAGTGCTGGAGTCCGTAATCCTTCACAGCCTCAGCAACGGGTAACTTATCCATCAAGTCCTACCACGGCTGAACTGTGGTCCGGTAACAAGATGCCTCCTGCAGTTCAAACGCAACCTCATGCATCTGGAACATCAAGGTGAGTCTGGTTTATTCTTTTCTTTTGTTCTCCTGTTTGTTTGTTTTTATTTTGACTTAACGTTATTGCGTTTTGTTAGGTCAAATTTACGGCCAGGTTCAGCTGGACCGTTATCTAATGTGCCGGCGGGTCGTCCGCTAGGAGTCATTCCACCATTGAGTTCTGCCAATTCAGCACCAGAACGACCTCATAGCAACACCAGTCTAAGTTCAAGTGACTCTGCACCTGGCTCAACTGTATCTTCGTCACGCTCCTCGTCCAGAGACCCTTTGCCTCCTCTTGCTTCTTTCCCTTCGATAGCACCAACACCTCCAATAGTATTAGGAAATTCTTCGACAGTTTCATTCAATGGTCAGCCTCCAGCATCGAAGCCGCCATATGGTATGTTTCAAAAGAATAGCGTTAGAAAACAGGATAAAGTCGCACACAAAAACTAATGTTTTCTTCTTCTATTACCGTTTTACAGGTTTAAATTCGACGCAACTGCAGCTGGTGCCGGCATCTGTTGCAAATGTAGATGCATCGGACACTACCAAAATAAGTACCAACCAGTTAAGGTAAAACAGAGAGAAATTAAAAAATTTTTGAGTTCTTGCGTAACCTGATATATGGTTGTCTTCAATGTAGAAGAGTAAGAACTCTATACGCCTGTGTAGGAGAGAATGAAACGGAGTTAACTTTCGAACCCAATCAGATCATCGTCAATGGTAAGTAATTTGGTACTTGCATACTTAACACGTTTGATTAATGTGATGATTTTGCGCTGATAGTACGGCCATCCAGAGAACCTGGCTGGCTAGAGGGGGTGTTAAATGGGCGTGCAGGTCTTATCCCAGAAAATTACGTGGAGTTTCTGCCGTGAAAGATAGTTTCAATCGAGAGAAATCTTATAATTTTGTTGTAAAAGTATATCCGTCAGCCCGTATCATCCGACGGGCTCAGTAGAATTGTTTGTGTTCCATCTGTTTTGCCCCGTATTTTGTCAGAAACTTTTCATTCCAAGCGACGACGTAATTGTAGCACTCCGTCAACCGATCACTTGTATTCTAACATTGTATTTTGTTCTTTGCTCTCAGAAATGTCATTATTCTTCGTGATACCGTACATTTTTCCGTTGTCGTTTTGTTGTTTTACAACACTTTAGCGTTTGTTGACCAAAGATGGGACATGTCTGGATTTACAGGTTTCCCTTATGTTATCTCACCTGCGCCAGTCTGTGTGCCAGCTGAAGTGAAGTGCTCGTTCTGTTAAAATCTGCAGGAAAGATCAAAACTCGGTGTACAGGTACTGAAGCCGTGTGAAGAGACTATTTTAAGGACAAATATGTACAGGCTTGTTAAATAGCAATAAACGCCCCATTGATGAGAATTAAAACATTATGATGCAACTGATGGGTAAGAATTTTAATGAAAACAATCAGAATACTATTTAAACAACTTTAGAATTTTAGATATTGCATTTTGGAATAGAATTGGAAATTGTAATACAGCCACTATTGTAACGTGAGAACAAATACTTTTCATCACTTCAATAGAATGAAAACGAACAATATTTTCTTTGATTCGAAACCAGTACCAGTAGCCAGTACCATAAATTTTAGATTTTACCTTAAAAGTCCATAAGACTGAACGCTAACGCTACCGTCGTCTGCCATGTCTGCCATTAACTATGGTAACATGGAAACATTTTTGCTCTGTTGTTTTATTTGAAAGTTTTCCCATTGTTTTGTGCATCTAAACTAACAAGTAAGTAACACATGAGTACATGGCCATTATTCTTATCAAGGCATATTTTATTTAGTTAATGTTAAACTAGGAAGCCTATCATGTCAACAAGTGATGAAGTGTGAGTTGAATGCAGATAGCAAGCAAATGAATGCTCAAATTGTGCTTTGGAAAATGCAATTCTTTGATTTTCCGGGGGAAATGTCTCCCAATTTTCCTCCACAGCAAAGCAGAAACATAAATGGTAAGTTTAATGCTAGTGTATTACTTTGCAATCAGTCTCTCACATAGAATCGTAAAACACAAAAGGATTAGCTTAACTGTTCTCTTTCCATCTATAGACTAAATGGTTTAATTATCCTTTTCACCTTTGTACTCCACATCATGATTTAATGAACTCCTTGAACCTTCGTTCAACTAGCAAAGCTGTACAATACTTTGATTGTGACAAGATCTTGTTGAATGGAGGTTGAAGTTAGCAAACATTTGATTGCCCTGTAGGAGATTTTTAGAAAATCTGTAAGATTTTTCTAGAATGAAATGCTATTTTACAGAAGTAGCACCCAATTGGTAAATTGGGTTGGGTTTATTGGTCAATTTAATTATTATAGTCCCAATAATCCCAGGAAATCGTCCGAACTAGGTTTCGAACTTATAATTTTTTTTAAATCCCATAAACCATAATCATATTTTGATCTCTTTTATAAAATCAAATTTAATGTTGTCCTTTGGTCTGAATTCTTTATATCTGTTAAACAGGGTAAATAATTTTCGCCTCATCTCCCGTCTTCGCCATCGCCTCATCTCCCGCTTGGTCTCCGCCATCGTCTCATCGCCCGCTTGGCCTTCGCCATCACCTCGTGGCCCGCTTGGCCTTCGCCATCGCCTCGTTTTCCGCTTGGCCTTCGCCTTCGCCTCGTCGCCGTCTTTGCCATCTCCTTCGCCTCGTCGCCGTCTTCGCCATCTCCTTCGCCTCGTCGCCGTCTTCGCCATCGCCTTCGCCTCGTCGCCGTCTTCTCCATCGCCTTCGCCTCGTCGCCGTCTTCGCCATCGCCTTTGCCATCGCCTTTGCCATCACCATCGCCTTTGCCATCGCCTTCGCCTCGTCACTGCCTTTGGCTCTGCCTTCGTCCTTAACGGAAAAATTGACGAAAAACACATGAAGCTTAGCTGTCAGCCCCCGGCAATGGAGGGAGTTCACCGTGGATCCACGCTCTGGTATTGTTTTGTTTTGCATTGTATTGTATAAGTTAACCCGTTGGCTGCCACCCCGTTTGCGTCCCATTTTTTTTGTAGCTTGTAGGGACCGGGCGCTGTTCTGCCCCATGCATGGGGGGAACAGTCGCCGCGCCTAAAGGCTTTGTGCCTTTAGGCGCCGTAGGCAATGCACCAGTAGGGACTCTCTTTGTCGGTGCGGTGATAGATTCCTGGGGTGTGCATTCCCGCAATGGTTTCTATCATCCTACCAACCCGGACTTGTCTTCGGACAAGTCCCACCTTGTTCGCGATCCTTCTGACGTGATGCGTAGCAACTGTAGTTACAGCAACCTATGGGTTGCGTGGCCTGGCAGCCAACGGGTTAACTTAGTGTAAATGTATGTTCATTTGTGTATGTAATTATATGTATGTAAAGTATTATGTAAAATAGTGGTGGAATTGATGGGTGGAGGAGGGACAATAAAAAAAATTCCTATATAATTTTTCGTTTTATATTTCATTTTATATTATAAAGTGTTTTCTCATTATACAATCATATTTGATGACTAACACCAAACTTTTTCTAAATTTCGAACTGTCGAAAAAGGAGGAAAGTTAACTTCCCTTTTCGCAATCCAATAAAAACATTTAATTTTTTGTCTTAAAAATAAACCCAAAGAATCTATAAACAGTAGTTAACAAAGAATTTTTATAAATTCTGATTATTCAGTGACCTTTACAATATGACAAAATCAGCTACTCGGTAAGGAACAATGACTAGATCAAAATCCTCTTGAACTACTCTTGGTTTCTTGCATGTGAGCTAATAATTCACCAATGCGAAAATGATATTGATAATCTTTTATTATACTGACAACAGAGCATTGATGGCCTTTCTTTTTATTACAGAATGATTCTGCATCTACCACAGCATATCAGGTATGTCCCAAAGATGAAAGACCTGAAAGTACAATTACAAAACTTAAGGTCAATGATAAATTATAACATCACCTAATTGCACCCGCACGAATTTAACAGATTTATATTGTGTAAAAGATTTTAAAGAACTACTTTCTTAATGTAGCACCTTTGTTACCAAAATGGGTGTATTTGCCTAACGGAGATGAAAAACATGCAGGAGAAGCCAAGCCATACTCCTCCTTTAAATAATTAAGAATATGTGTGGTATAATGATTCTTTGACAAGAGTTTTTGACATAATACCTTTCACAACTTCGCATGAATTTTATTCAAAAAATTCATGTCCAAGCTCTAAGCACACGAAATTGGTAGTGAAATTTCAAGAAAGGGAACGTCAATTTCGAGCAACCACCCTCAAGTCCGACGCCACGCGAAATGGAATAGCAGACAGCACAGAACAGCTGATATAGGCAAGAAAATGATTCTGAGTTGGTTATTTCTCCCCTAGATGTCTTGAAAATATGCAGTAGTGATGAAGGCCCAACTCACTTTGAGACCATATTTGAAAATTGAAACCCACCCACCTCTCCATAAGCGAAGACCGACTTTTTTATTTAAATAGAGTTGGGCCTAGAATTTTGATTTGGAATTCGATGAAAATACCTGCTATTGTACCTGCAACATACCTGTTATTTAAAAAAAAGGAAAAGTCGGGCTTATTTTTTAACTTTATCTCACCGAATTTTCTACTAGATGGCGAGCCAGAGACAGTACAAATTTTCTAAACAATGGGCGAGATTTTGCGGAGCAGTTCGTCTGCTTTAGAAATAGTTAATCTGGTCCAGAAGTCGCGTTGACGTTAGCACGTTAGTGAGAATTATTAAAAGGAAATTGGTGTTTAGGGCAGTAAGGAAGCAAAATGTTTCTTCTATCGATTTGACAAGGGACAAGTCGACTGTTTGACCATTCTGATCTTCTGATTCATAATTCTAAAGGCCTTGCTTTTACTGTCTAATGTCTAACAATGTTGGTAGTGAAACACAACTTTGTTGTGGCTTTATGAGAATCCAAGATCCCTTTCTCAAATGGAAAGAGAGAGACTTGACTGTACACAAACATTTATACTAAACACATTGTGTTATCATGCAATTGATTATAGTTTAATTTTTAATCTTACTACATGTTTCCCAGAGGTAGATTAATAATTGTAGGGAATTGAAAAAGATTGCACTCGTAAAATTTTTCAAACCTTTTCTTTGCCAAAATTCTTCATTAGGCTCTTGTAGTTATATCAAAGTTGTCTTGTGGCTACCAATGGTGGCACTACCTTGTTTGACTGCAGCTTGTTTTATTTGTAGTCTGTGAAAAGAAAATTAATACAAGCATTATGAAACAACACATAGCAAACCTGTGTATCCTTGAATTTAAGATTAGGGGTGATTAATTGAAAATAGTTAGATTAGTAGTTGAATCGCACTGGATAAATTTTATTCCTTTGTTTATTCTTGCTTTTGGTTGATATATACCATTTTCATGTGTAGTTTAGTTAAGTAAAATGGCAGCTCTTCACATATGCCACTTAAACAGTCTGCAAAGGGAATAATATGTCATCCAGTTACCTTGTAAATTTCCATTTAACAATATAATTTTAAGTGTATAATATAGCCTATGTATTTTTCCACCTAAATGCACACATACCTGAAATGACAAAGCGAAACAGTAAGCTCATGAATGTGACTCATGGCTCTGTGGTTAAGCATCGGCCAGGCATGCTGGAAAGTAAAGGTTCGATTCCTTACCGAGTCGTGAAAAAATATATGTGAATTATTCTAATATTAATCGTATGTTTAAATGGCACTTTCAAACAGTGTATAAGATAAACTAAACCAAGGCGACAGAAAGTCGTTAGAGAAATTAAAATAAAATAACTTAGTCTGTATGGGTAAACTTGTAAATCCACCTACTCGAAGGAAGATTCAAGAAGAATGTAATTCATAATAGATCAAATATATCTCCCAAGAAAAAATACTATCCATCATTCCAGAAAAAAGACATTTTTGAATAATTTATTTGAACAATTTTGTATTGAAATACAACTTTTAAAGTAAACAAGGTAGGGGGTAAACCCCTACCTCAATTGAACCGAACCCCCGGGGAGATTACCCGGGGAGTGGCTAAGAGAAGCCGGAAAAGGATGGAAGGTTTCGGACAAGTTTTTACGTGAGCGATTAACCGTTAATTCGGATTTGTGGGTAGCCTCTTCGCCCTCCAATGATGTCATAGAACTTGAGGACCCCCACGTCCCCTTTCCGGACAGCGCACTCACAACCTTTACTGCTGATCACAGTAGGGGCATGACCCCCTACGGGCTTATCACAAGTCAAGGGGAAACGGGGCCACAGAAAAGAAGGGAGCCCAGATATGCACTTCAATTTATAAAAATTATAATATTTTATCTTCGGTTCGAATTAGTGGCTAGCGGTTAAGTGCAGGTAACTTTCTTCGAAAGTGCAGCATCTTTTTTCGTCTTCTATTTCTGACACCGTCAAATATAAGACAAGACATCTTTTATAGTCAGCTGCAAAACTTCCTCGTGAAACCTGGAATGAAAAGAAAAACAAACAACGGGAAATGAGGCAACAGAAAACATGTGAACCCATCTAGTGCTTCTCACCTCAAGATGGGAGAGTTGGAATTAATATCCAGTAGAAACCCATCTATACATTTCACTCTGAATATAATGGTAGAGGGCTGGACCAAAATTTCCATTTCCTTAGAATAATACAGATGATATACAATTTAAAATATTTTCTACTTTGCCATCAATACAACATCTACCAAACCATGGTCTTGTTTTCTGGAGCCTTCATTCCGTAATTGACATTTTAGTTTATAAAGGCATGGCCTCCCAATCACCAATCAGTTATCGATTTTTTAAAATGAAGACGCCTATGGCAGAATAACAGTCATGGATCTAAATTCAAGAATTTTTGTGGCATTTTTCGAAAACGAAATGAACACCCCATAAAAAAGAGGAATAATTTCTTTTTAGTGCAATCAAATAGCATCACATGAACTAGTATCCACACATACCATGAGATAGAAAGTCCTGAATGATATTTGCACTCAATTCTGATCTCCATGGCTAGAATCCTTGCTCTAAAAAAAAAAACGATTATGGATGTAAGCATGCAATTAAGTTGTTTAAAACCAAGTTTTTAAAATAAATTTGATATAGGAAAAATTTTGTACAGCTCAGGACAAGTCAAGCTATGTACCAGGAGATGAATCTTTATTTTAAATAATTTTTAGATTCCCAAATGACCATTGTTCAGAATCAAACACTGAAAGCAAATAAAAATCTGTTAACGCGGAAACCATGAGAATCTGAAATCATCATACCAATTTGAGTTATTCCTTCCCTCTAGTACTCAGCATGGCGATGCATAATACACATACCAGCCTTAATTCAGAACTGCGGACGAATGAAAAAAAAATGGATCACCTCAGACTAGACCTAAAATACAAAGAAAACACATGATGAGAATAATTGTAGTTTACTGAACATATAGTAGTGAAATGGAAGAACTGTAAAAGTAAATCATGTAAATGCTATGGTTGATGCAATCCAGACTAGGTTTCTTCTTCCAATCACACAAGTCATGAAAGTGAGACATTTTTACAAACTTGCATCCCAAACATTGTCATTTATCAAAATTGAAAATGAGAAGGGAAAGAACTTTTGATTAATAGGGTTATGAGGGAAACCATTATGACAATAATAGTGATTTATTTTGAATTATCTTTACCTCTTGATCTGGGGAACTGTTGGTATTCATTGTACTCAGGGCGTTGTGATAACACAAGTCCCATTTAAATGCTGTCACCAGATCATGTGGATTTTAACACTTATCTTGAACAAAAGACATCTAACATACATTCGATTTTTAGAAAAATATTTTCAATTTAAAAATAAATTCAGTTTCCTTTTTTTAAAATACTCACTAAATCTAGTTACCATTTGAATGTCTTCATTATCCATTTCATTGTGAACTACAGAATGCCATCAGACACTTTTTTACTACCGACACACTCGACAGTAGCAGACACCAACACTAAACAGCACTGCCATCTAATGACAATCTACAGTCCAGTAATTAACACACCAACCACTTCGAAACCGAACTTGATACCTACCCTGCCCAACGCGACATAAGGCCCGATTTTAAGCCCGACTTTTGTACAAAAAATAAGGCTTAAAAATTTTAAACTGGAATTCATGAAACCTAGCCTGCTGTAACCAAAAGTAAACTCTGATGCCGAATAAAAATATAGTTTTTTCGCAAATTAAGGGGCGTCTCTCAAACGCGAAAGCGAAACGCGAAACGTACAGTAGTGACTAAAACGCGAAACTCAATGCGGAACAGCCCCCACGCAATGAGCAGCGAAACCGATTAATTTTGCACAAGGGCAGCCCAAACTACGAAACGTCTTTGCAAAAACCCTTATTGAAAATGCTATTGAATTTTGCATTTTATTGAATCAAATCATAGAAGTAATGAAGTACATGCCAAGATACTTATATTCAGTTTATTTCCATATAAAAAAACGTATGTCTAGGCGACGAAAATCAAATTGTGAAAAAGAAAAGGGTCCCGTGCTTTCCATTTCCTTATGAACATGTAAAAAATACATTCCGATTGACAAAAATTCGAAAACGAAAAAAAAATATGGTTCGTTATTTCTTTAATAAAATTTTTTTAAATCTATATTTCTATCTGTTTGAATTAACTCAGAAATCACGACTTTTACGTTATATTGTAGAAAATAAATAATCTTTGAATAATGAAGAATTTGTAAATTTAACACAAATGGCCAGTCATAGAATTAGATTTTCTATTTATACTGTATACGTTACATTTTTTAATTCTATGACCGCTACCGCGCCTATGACCAGAGTAATAACTATTCTATGCTATGACTCTGACGTCTGAATCTGAATTGGCATTCAAAGTTTCGCCTGGTTTCCAGGAACTTCTCTGCAACGATGTTTTGCAGTTTAGTAAATGTTGCGAAAAGGTCTAAAGCGTCTAAACCGTGAAACAAGGATCTTGGTTCCGCATTGAGTTTCGCGTTTTAGTTTTAGTCTCTGTCCCGTTTCGCGCATCGCTTTCGTGTTTTAGGGACGCCCCAAATTAAGGGTTTTTTTGAATAAAACGGAAGTTAAAGTGGCTATTATCGCAACCAGTTTGTATTTCAATAACTCACCAACTATAAATCCCAAGTCAAGAAGAGTTTGATTTCCAACATCCTCGTTCGATTAAAAATGAAATGCGCATTGCGAAATTATTCGATTTCATTTTCACGTGTGACTTTTAGGTGTTGACTTATTCGAATTAAAAACTATTGCGCTAAAACCATTTAATTCCGTTTTATAAAAAAAATCTATATAAGTAGCGCAAAAACTAATCACCAAAGCAATTTAAGTTCACTACATTAACAGACTATGGCAGAACATCTATATCTAAATATACAGGCCGTCCTAAGAATAAAAAGGAAAATTTGTGAGTGTACCCATGGCTCAACAGTTAAGCCATTGTCATTGTGAAATGAAGGAAAAGGGTTCGATGCCCACCTGCCGTAAAATTGCAGCAAGTAGTCATTGATTTCACCTAATTTCAGATAACCTGAAAACGGACTTTACGTCTAGCAGCCAAGATACATGCACTTCTTCGGCTTTAGATATGGATGTAGCACAAAGAAATGTGCAAACGACGGTTTAAGCCAGGCTTTATGTACACGTTTCACATTCAAATGCTTGCTAAACTACCTGATGACCACACTGAAATCCAAATCGAAACAGCATCCGAAGTATTTGGTCGCTCCGAAAAAAAAAAAAGATAATTTTCTAATATTGTACGGCGTGTGAATGGTGTGATAGTCACATACAATCAAACCTACCTAATAATTCACAAAATATCCAAAAAGAAAAAAAAGAACGTACAAAACTTTTTTACATCGCCACCTCATTCCAACGCAAGTTCGTTCTTTTGCGTCAACACCACTCACTTCTTCCATGCAACCATGATAGTCAAACAAACCCAACGATCCACGGTATCAGGTATCGTCATCCGCAACTTTTACGTTGCACAGTTAATAATTAAAACAAGCAATTGCTATCGGGAACACCGTGAGTCGTTCAATAAACCATCACTAACTGTGACATTTTCACCTAATCTAAAAAAATATTATTTTTCAGATGCCTTCAATTCCATCCAATAAATCCGATGCCGTTGCTGGATAACCTTACAGCTACTTTAGGCGCCGTTGTAGAAATGTTTTCAGTCATTAATCGTGGCAAAGGTCATAATCGGCGAGGATGCGTTCCGAATAAAGGTTCTATTAAAGCGCAGCTTAGATGAACGTCAACAGTTGGACAGCAGTAAACAAGGGAAAGAAAGAACGGATACTAACGTTTTCACTTTTTTCGTACCCAAAGGTCGTTGTTCGGTTCAAAGTAGGTGGCGCAAAAGGACATACCTTGATTATGGCGCTTCCGCTCTTTTTCCCGAGAACGTTCTTCGATCTGTTAATACAAGCAGGGCTTTATTTAGTATAAAAATTTTCGAAACAATTAGTGGTTTTACCATTCTTTTATGTTCAGTTGCCATTTGGAAATCTCCTGAAACCAAATTTTGTCTCACAGGATGCCACAACTTGTACGACTCGTCATCAGCCTGATCACAAATACGGCGAATTTTCTTCTCTAGCCACTCGCCAACCGTTTCTAGGTCAATAGATTCTGATTGCCCGTTCACCCAGGACATTTCCATCACGCCACTCATCCAATCACCAGATATACGGGCTGCAGTATTACCACTGTGCGTCTTAATCTCAGCAGTAGCTTGGTGTGGTTTACCACCATAAAAAGGCTTAGTTTGGAATACAATGCCTGCAGATGATCTCGATTCCGAACAGTTGACGTTGATTTTGCCCCCAAACTCCAACCAGGGTTCGGAAAGGAAAGATCGCAAATAAAGCATCGGAAATGTCATTTCATACTTCTCGGTATCTCCCTCTTGTGACTGCTTATGAGGGGGGAGTTCCAGGACTAAGTCCCCACCAAGTGCTACTCCGACGTACATTCCCATAAATTTGGCTTTAATCGATAAATTTCCATGAACAGATAAGCCTCGCTGTGGACACTCGAAGTGAAACGCGCTAACAGGAGGATTGTGTGAGACTTGTTCTGCCAAAAATCTAAATACCAGCATTTCACCACTATCCTCTAAAGGGACAGGTCGTAAAAGAAAAAAACAAACAATAAATTCATAGAAGTAGAAGTCTAAATAAAAACTGTATGTACCATCTTTCATATTCCAGATGCATTTGAAGATCTCCCCAAGCACGGGATTAAACGGTTTGCGGGCAGCTGTCATTTCAAGGTGACACGCACGAATGCAACCCAAATACCATTGCACCACCATAGCCATTCTATGGTCCGCATCAGATTCTTTAGCCATCCTAAATTAATTAAACGTGAATGACATTCGACACAGTCCCTTATGTGAAACAAAAGTTACTTAAGCAGCAAATGGGGTTGGCGAAATGCATCTGCAATAACTTGTAGCAGCGAACGAGGCTCACAACAGAAGACGGGAAGATTAACTTTCGTAAGTTCTGTGCCCAGTTTTAGCTGGGAGAGAAGCTTCAGGGTACGTCCCTTATACTCTTCGTTTCCCATTTCTTGGGCAATCGGTGAGAGCGACTCCTCAGCAATGGGAACATACTGTGATTCGTCATCTAAAACGGGAACTGATGACGATTCGTTGGTATCGGAAGAGTAGGCGCCTACATTTGCCAAATGATGAAAAACAGATCCCGATTAATAAATAATATCAATTTACAGCTACCACATCAATTTAAGCTACCATTTCAGATCTTACCTGAAAGATTTTATCACTTAGGACCGAAACCGCACTTTCGCTTCTCAGTCTAACACGGAGGTTAAAGTTAATCAATGTAGTTCGGTGTACAAAATAAGTAATTTACCTGGGAGAATCTGAGATTTGTTTAAATTCCATGGACTTTTTAGAGTTTGAGTACCCAAGAAGTGGTGAGCTGCCAGCTGAGTTGACTTTGACTGGCTGCAATAAATTTTTAAGTTCAAAGGGTGAAGAATGAAAAAAATAAATACTATATACATATATATATAATAATAATAATTTCATCTAACAACCTTAGTGGGCTGCTGCTGTTGGTAATGAAGGATTGCCAAACACTGTTCTAGACACAGTAATGTTGCTTGGGAAGTTGCTTTCAATATAAGAATTTCTGTATCAGTGCATGTGGTTGTTGATCCTGAGGATGGCAAACTTTCAATGTCATGGACCAATCTTTGGTGTTCACACTCTACACGGCGCAAATAGTCTCGGACACCACTGAATGCATCCAGTACTGTAAGGTTGCAAGAAAGCATCTTCTGAGAAGGTCCAGTGTTGTGAGGGCTTGCTGATATTGCTGAGGATGTTGAAAGATTACTGCTGCTGAGTTGAGAATGATCGCGAAACAATGGTGGATTACTCTAGAAGATAGACATGTTCATGTTTAAAGAGGATTTTTTGCAATAGGAGTCCATTACCTCAGCTAAAACTTGTGTGTGTGCCTGAGCAACTACGCGGAGTCGATTTATCCAATGCTGCCTTTCTTTTGCATCTGTAGCTCGTAGTTTAAATGAGTTTTCATTCGCAGCATTGACAGAGAAAGTATAAGAATCCTCTTCACTGGGAACTACAATTGCCCCTGCTAAGTGAAGTGAAGCCCTTGGTCGCTGCTTTCTTTCAGCTTCCGACTATACAGTACATTATTGATTGTTAAGTTCCTGACAGGATTCTTTAAAAACAAATTACCATGAAATATTCTAGCATTCCGGTACGTGGATCCAAAACAAACCAGCGGTTTTGCCAGCCTTTCATCATGTTGGTGTACTTCAAAAGTTGTCCCTCTGAAATTTGTCTTAACGACATTCCGACGTGATTTTCCTGTTCCGAACACCAAAAATTAAAAATATTTTACACCCCCTCAAAGAAAATTTTTATATTCAACACTTACTTTAGACTTCGACATTCTTTCAATCTTCTACTTTCCAAAACAACATGAAAACTCATGGGTGACAGTGTGACACACCGCCCTAGAACTCGCGCAATAGCTATACGGGACTGATTATAAGTTTTTGTAACGTGCAAATTAGAAAATTAGTCAATACGTAGAACAAACCATGGCTCATTCCTAGGAATAATAAAAGCATTTTTCCGGCTCGATCACAGGATTTGATTAGTTTTGTACGCTCTCTAGTGAAAAATACGGCACAAATTAACAGAGTGTTAGAACAGCCCCCTTCATTTCCGGTAAGGTATCATTCATTTTTTTGCAAAAAAACAGGTCAAAACAGTTTTTTTTTTTTTTTTATTTTTGTTTATTTTCTATTGTCCATATCTTTCGACATACCTATTTGCTGGATAAACAACAGAACAGATGACGCATGGTATCTCACGTTATCAGGTTACCACACTAGGCTAGCAGTTTTCAGGGTGTCGGTTTTGACGACATGATACAAAGACTTTCATTTAAGGAAAAATACCTTAAATTCATAAAATACTATGCTTAGGCTACGTGGAAATGTTTAGGACAGAAAATGGCGCAGCAAAAAATCAACTTCAAAGGCCGTTTGAACAGAGTCGAGCGTGTGAATTCAGCAATTTGTTCTTTTTTTTTCAGTTTAACGTCCATTATATGAAGTAGGTTAATCACCGATCATAAGTTGTGTTACCTGGAAGCAAAGTTCTGGATAGTGTTTTATTATTTCCATCCAATCCTTGCGCAGGCAGATGGCTTTTGCATTTTCCTTCTTCGTAATGAAACCCAGTGCACTTTGGTAAAGCAATGGTGAATTATGGAGATGAGACTTCACTAGATATGGCAAGGCGTTTTCTACAGTCAAACTATTGGCCAAATACATTGCACACTCTTCTTTTAATGTTTCCACAGCATACTTGTCGGCTGCAACCAGAAGTTTAGCTACATCCACATTGGTGACACTAAAATTTCCGGTATAGATGAAACAAAGCAACTCTTCAAAAACATTTGCCTCGATGTCTTTGATTAGTACGACTTTTTTCTGGTTTTCCGTAAAATCATGTTGAAACATGGCAGCCAGTACCGGGCTGCCAGAAGCAAGGATCAAAGTGTGAGCTTCGATGGATTTTGTCTTGCACTTGAAAGTGACATTCGACAGAGTCTTAGTTTTCCATAGGTTCGATAAATGGTCAATGACATGCTGAGCTCCTTTTTTTAGAGAAATCGACGAATCAGGATCTGACTGAATTAGAATTATGAGAGGACTCTCCGTTGTAAACTGTCTCCCTACAGTAACTGCAGATCTTCGCGATATTGGTGGCACGATGAGAGCCATAAGTACCAGACTTATTGCATTTACAAGAAGGCTCCCATTCGCATTTCTTCCATTTAATTGTCCATGTTGATCGACTTAAGGTCATCAAATTGTTGATGGATACCATTTTTCGTCACCTGAACAAGTATGTTTTCCAATTTACCTGGTCCCATTCCATTTGATATCACAGTTTCCATTTCAAGAACTCCCTGTAAGTCTTGTTCTATTTTGTAAGAGAGCTTGCAAGATTGAAAAATTTCTGTAAGATTTGTAACATTTACTTGGTTAGTAAAAATGCTTTGCATATTCGTCTGCCCCCATTGTTGTCCCTGTCCAGTTATATTTTGGACATCCCACGAAATGCAGAAGAATCCCTCTTTGATTTTTATAGCCGACAACATTTCTTTAGCACAGCGAATACTTTTCAACAGCTTGTTTTCTCCAGTAGCAATAAGCGACTAGGACTACATTCATACAACAACAAAACAGAGCTTACTAAAAAATGAGGCAATCTCTAGTTTATCGTTTCTCACCCAAGATATGTCTTTTATCTAACATTTTTGTTTTCTACGCCTTATAGTTTTTACCTGTTTTGTTTCGATGTAATTGTACAGAACAGATGAACAAACACAGGGCTGAACGAAATCTCTATATGACACGTGACACGATGGAAAAGCTTTCCTGCCCGAACTTTGAAAAATCATGGTACAATCTTTTCACTTTTCTTACTTCACAAACACAACTAACTTGACAAATTCGTCGATAAAATAATAGTGTGAAGGAAGGGGACTCATCCGCTAAACCTTTTCCGAATGTTCATATCTTCAGTAGATAGACGATTGTTGCAAGGATTTCGTAAATTTTTAAGAGACATCGTTGAATCTTAATGAAATCCTGTGGACAAGGTTCAAGCTTATGAACTGTGTGCATCAACTTGTATGTTCTCGTCGGGCGCCAATCTTACAATAGTCGGTATCATGTCATCATGTGTAATTTTACTTTTTTTTTAATGTTGCGACGTTTTTCATTTACCATACATGTCAACTTAAGGAAGGCCATGTTTCATTAATAAACTGAAGAGACATTGATCGGATATGGACGAGGAGTGGTTACAGGAATAGGGGAACTCGTCGGACTGGGAGGAGGCAATGTCGCTGAAACATGCATGGATGGAAACGCAGGATATCTCACTAGTGCAGGTATGGGTACTGCAGATGCAGGATAGCCCATTGCTGCGGGTGCTATTGGGGCAAGTGGTACAGAATTGCTCACTGCTGCAGGCATAGTTGCCGGAGAGGGAGCATAGCCCACTGATCCTGGTTGAGGTGCAGAGGTTAATATTGATGTAGATACAGAAGGTGCAGAAGGTGCAGAAGGTGCAGAAGGTGCAGAAGGTGCAGAATAGCCCATCTGGGAAGATGGAGGCATCGGGAGTGCAGGATAGGCCATAGAAGCCAATGGAGCTGCCAAAGGTGTAAGAATAATCATCGGGGTAGGCACAGGAGCTGGAGCTGCTGTATAACCTATTGGCATTTGCATGGTTGCTGGAGTTGAAGGATTAGACATTGCTGCTGGAGATTTAGTATGCTGGGTGAAGCTGGTAAAGTTGCTGGAGATGCAAGAGAGCTTATCATTGTTGGTGTAGGAATTATGAAAGCAGGGTTGCCTGTCTGAGCGGATGTAGCGGTCGAAGTTGCAGGATAACCCATTGGTGTAGAAGCAGATACTGAAGGTGTAGGATAGCCTGGTTGGTGCTGACGGTGTTGACGTAATTGCGGCATACCCCATCGGTGTAGGTGCCAATGATGCAGGATAGCCAACTGCTGAAGGTGCCAAAGGGGCGACATAGCCTGTTGATCCATGTGTAGGTACCGGTGGAGCAGAGGATCTCATGGATAAGGATTAAAGTACCATAGGTGCGGAATAGCTCATTGGTGCAGTTGGAGATGCCATTGGTGCGGGATTGTCCATAGTTACGGGTGAAGGTACCGTAGTCACAGGATATACATTAGGTGCTGATGTAGATGCTGAAAGTGTAGGATAGCAAATTGGCAAAGACATGGCTGCCGGGGGAGCAGGATAGCCCACTAAAGCAGGTGAGGGTAACGAAGGTTGTGAATAGGTCATAGGTGCCAGAGTAAGGAGTTGAGTCATGGAGTAGTTCATCACTACAGTAGTGACATAGCTGGTTGTTACCGGGGCAGGTGGTGTTCGAGTGGTATAGCTCATCGTACCAGCAGCGTTGTAGCTTGTTGGCGTGCCGGAAGTCGAATAACTCACTGGCACAGAGGTAGATGTGGTAGTGACGGAATACATAGGCGTTGCAGGAGTAGGTGCCAAACAGCCAAAGGAGCGGGATAAGTCATTGTTGCTGTTGCGGGGTAGTTCATCGACAGCGAACATGGTGCAGGGGAACCCATTAGAGCGGCGGCAGAATTCTTTACAGTAGCAAATGGCTGAAGTGGAACTGCTTTTGGAATTCAAAGTGCGAATCCCAAAATAAAACGTTTGTAAAAATCACTAAGTTTGGGAAGGGATGGCTAGGTGAGCCACTTCTGTAAACGGTGGAAAATGATACCTTGAAGATTGCAATTGCTGAGAACGGCGTATAGCTGGTTTGGTTGAGGAAGCATTGGCAAAGACTGTCTACCCGCTGCGTCTTCAGCAATGTTAAGGCGGGACACAGGCGAGTTTTCTTCTTCTGATGTTTTCGTTAGATGAGCAAAACTATCATCACCAGTTTCTTTAAACTAAGCTCGAACTGAATACGACACTTCCACCAAAAAGACAGCGAACCTGCTGAAGAGAAAATGCAATTATTGATAAATACATTACAAATTTTCTTTAAATAATAAAGTTAAATTACGCGTACAGTTTCATCTTGGAGAAGGAATCGACTTGTTGTTCCGCTATTGCTGAGTTTCACTCGGCGAATGATGGCAAAACAATTAAATACTACAAGGTTTTTATACAACTTCCAAAGCAAATGGTACAAGCACTGCTAAGGTTGCAATAATTGTCTTCAAGCAATTAGAAAGAAAGGTGGCTAAACTTGTTCTAGAAAATCACTTGCTTAGCTCAGGAAGCAATTCTTCGGATGGATCGCTCGTACGTTGCTAATTAAATAGAGCGAGGGATATAGTTTCCAGCAGTTCCCAACAGTTCATAAAATTTTAATTATTATTCTCATGGCCTAGATAAAAATGATATTATTGCACTGCATTGAGTGACGATATGGTCGCTGAATCTTCTTAGTTGAGGTTATTTGCGTGTAACTTTTTCAGCTGAAACTATGAATACCATAGAAAACTATGTCAACCAAACTTTAACGGAATTCGGTATTGTTGGAGAAAAAGCAAGATCGTTTGGTCCCTGGAATACCTTTCTCATTACGTACCAACGACATCGTCGCGGAGAAAAAGCAGACGGCATACGCGTACACAACATTTATGAATGTTTAAAACATATACCAGTATAAGAATAGCGTCAGACAAGCAAGAGATTCTTAATACAGCTCCTTAGGTTCCCAACATGCTCGATCGTTCACATTCTTAGATTAATGCTATACAATTAATTAATCAACACCAAAAATTTTAACTTAGCACGTTTTACAGCGCAATAGTTTTATGAAGCCCTTGATACCCTTTTCCAAACCTTTAAAAAAATAGTGATTCCAAAAGACGGATCCATGATTCAACTTTCCGAATTGGTTAGAACGGGAGACTGTCGTCTGGAAGACAGAAAAATTTATATACTTCGCTATTGGACGACGGCTGACAATGGGCTGGAGTTTCTTTGAACTTTCTACGAAAATCCTTCATCCATGTTTGGTTTCGGGTTAAGACTTCCTCGTGTATGACTATTCGGGTGGGATAGTCTTTGCCTGGATGACATGCAAAGGAAAAACAACAAAAATGAGACGGAAAAATGAAACATCCATCAGCAGTAAAAATTTTGCAAACCTATAATGCAATTGGCCGCCCGCTGAATATCGATCGGAGCCTTCCACGGTTCGTGAATGTATTCGAATTCAAAATTGGCCAATTCTGGTACATATCGACGAATATAATCTCCTGATGGTTCTAATCGCTTGCCATAGAGTACCGAATTGATGCAAACTGAGCAATCGAGTAACCGCTCAAAAGCAGAACTTGATACCCACATCCAATTACCCGAGTTAACAGACCAGTCAGAATCTACCAACTGATATGCCATATATTCGGCTCCAATATCCCAGTTAAGCCACAAATCACCACGTGTTAGAAACATAGCTACAGCATTGCGGACAGAATGGTGCATCCATCCTGTTAGGGCCACATCAAATTGTACGTAAGCATATGAATTTTAAAAGCTTGTGGAAGGACATAAAAGGAAGAACTATACTAACCTTCTTGATTCAGCTGTCTCATTCCAGCGTCAATAAATGGGTATCCTGTTTGCCCGTTTTTCCACTTCTCAAAAAGCTCTTCATTTTCATTCCAAGGAATTTGTAAACAGATTGGGTTATCTACTTCCTTATCGAACTTGGGATTCATTCGGCTCATGGCGTAGAAGTAATCGCGCCAGATAATTTGGCCAGTAATGCCTAGCCAAGCAGGAGGGCTACCCTTATTTACTTTGTCAAAAAGCTCGTGAATTTTCCAGTAGAATCTGCAGAGCACAGCAGAAAATTAGCACTATTTGGGATATGAATTAATGCATAAAGAAATAATACTGACAGTCTGACTGACATAGCTCCCACTGAGATCGCTGCGCTCAAGGATAGAGGAGGGCCAAGCAAATCAGGACGGGCTTGATTTGGCTGGTAAAAACCACTTCGGAAAGCAGTTTCTTCGGCCCGTAATCGAATCTCAAAGTGTTTAAGCGCATTAGTTTCCCCGCCGATTATTTTCCGATTTCGGCAACCTACGGGATTTTCGGGCACTCCAACTGCGCCAAGAGTGGGTACTCCGTCAAAAGAGCTATTGTGAAAACAAGGAGTTTTTAAGAAACAAAATAAATAAAAAAAAAAACAAACAAACGAATTTTATACATTCCCGCAGGAACTTACAGTGAATCTGTTAGTTTCAAAGGGTTCAATAGAAACAAACTTCACACCTTTCCATTCTGGATCAGCAGCAGGTTTTGGTGGGTCACCAACTGACATGGCAACATGCTGCAAGTAAAATTAGCTGTGTACATAGATGTAATGGTGCATGGTTTGTATAGAGTTATACCACAAACATCTCATAAGTTAAAGGTGGAGTTCCACCATTAGATGCAATTATGTCCATGGGATCCCAAAGAGTGTGAGCAACATGTTCATAAACTTCAATGTCCAACTCCAAGCACAAATCTAAAAGAAGATATTCTTAAAGTTTTGGAAATAGCAATAGTAACAAATAAAAAACAAAACCAAAAACTACGCAGAACTCACTTTTGACAGCATTATCCCTCTCATGCCAGATAGGTTCACAGTCTTGAATAAAGCAAAGCTTGTTGATGCAGTGTGACTGACGTAAATGACGGAACACTTCCAGAGGACAACCCTGGAAAATGTGAAGCTTTGTTCCAACACTTTGAAAGCTTTCATTTAGATCATTCAAACATTCCAACAAGAACCCGTACATGTGATAGGGTTTGTATCCAGCATCTAGGTTCACATAAATAAATTAGCAAGGCACTAATTTGTTGTGTATTATACATAACAAATAAATTATTATTGTATAATACCTTGGAATGTTGTATCAAAGATGTACAAAGCTAGAAACTCTTTTGAATTCTCTATTGCTGATAGTAGAGCAGGATTATCGTGAAGTCTCAGCCCACGGCGGAACCAAAGAATATTCATAATTTGGAAGAGATTTAAGCGCAATCAGAAACTATGTGATGCGCTAATGACCTAACGTCACGCTTGTTTTCCAAACTATCAACAGAATATCGTATCAGACACGAGAAGTACGGCTATCGAAACATCGATTGATTGGAGTTTAGGGATCGAAACAGTGATTGAAACATCAATACATGGCGACAAATTGTGACATTTGCCGCTAACATGCTCTGGCTTGATTTTGAAGGCCCGACAGCCGACACTAAGAAGACAGTCTAACAGTAGGGCTCGGCCCCGAGTTATCCGAGACAGGCTTAATATATCAGAAGGTACTGGCGCGACAGTTGAAAGAAACAAAAAAACAAATGAAATAAAATATTACTTGTGTCGCACCAGAACCTTCCGGTAATAAGCCGGGTCTGCACAGCCGAGCTTCCCATCTCTATCCGACACTGCAGACTGCACGCTGAAGAGTGAAGTAATGGAGTGACGAGATTGGCGACTGACCAACAACCTAAGACCGGAATGAACACTTGAACAGCTGATAAGCTGAACACTGGTAAATGAAATCAAAAGTTACGAATATTTTTTAAAATTCTGAATTGATTATTTATTTCCCTCTTCCTCTTTTCTCTTTCTACCAATTGTAAAAAATTCTAGTTGTAAATTGTAAATTTGTAATCTCAGCTTCTTCATTTTCAACAACATTTAAAATGTCTGGCACTGCAGTATACAAACAATCAACTAAAGCCGACGACAGTTTTCTATTCTCGTTGCGTATAATTCCAACTTCGGTGTTACGTACAACATTTAACCGATTGGCGACTGAGATAACGCAGTCAACATCTTCCATCCTTTTTCACTGGAATACGGAAAGTAAGCAAGAAAATAATATTCTAAAACCAAAAGATAGCTGCTTTCAAATTTCATGGTAAAATTATCTTTGTAAATTGCAACCCTATCTCAGCCTATGATTTTCGATTACATTTATAGGAAAAGGAAGCTCGTAAAGCTGTGTGGTCCAGATATCAGCAACCGCGAAATTCCTGGATTGCCCGGAATCCCCGTGTGTTTAGTGCTTTGGCATTAACTACTGGTTTATTAATTTTTTTCAGTAAACCTCTGTATGACACCATAGTCACACCTTCATACAAAGCCTTAGAAAAACCAACTGAGTGAAAGTAAGTTTATTTTAAAGTATAAAAAAAAAACAAGTTTTATGTCAACAATTAACCCAGGCTCATTATGGATTCTGTAAGGAAGGCTCAAACACGTCTGAAAGTCTTTCCTCAGCTTCTGGCAGATTGTGGTGGCCCAGCTATATCATATGCCAAGTGTGTTGTAGTTCAAGAAAATTTGAAGCAGAACGCATGTCTTCAAGAATTTAATGAATTAAGAAAATGTATACACAAAGCAGCAAGAAAAATTGGAACACGCGTCTAGTAGCTCATAATGAAGCTGTAGAAAATAGTGATAGTGAAAGAAGGAAATATAAAGCTTGTGCTGCTGGTATAGCTGTCCGCCTCTTCCTCATCCTGTGGGGACATTATCAAGACAAGTTTCTATCGGTTAAGTATACCGACGTGGACTACGTAGTTTTTTCGGATGCCTCTCGGTACGTCACGCAAGGTCAGTCTCCTTACCTTCGCCCTACCTACCGCTATACACCATTGCTGGCATGGATCCTCACACCTAACATCTTCCTTCATTCGGATTTCGGCAAACTTTTGTTCTCAATCGTCGATTTGATAAACGGACTTATCATCTACGGGAACGTGAGGTCACGATTCAGTTCACCAATTGCGTTTAAAAGTCTTTGTCTTTGGTTGTTCAATCCCATCACACTGGTAGTTTCTACACGAGGGAGTGCTGAGTCGCTGATTGTTCTTACTGTACTCATGACTCTCTACTTTCACCATCGGTGCTCTTACCTGGCGAGTGGCTTTTCACTTGGCCTAGCAGTGCATTTGAAACTATATCCCGTCATCTACTCTTTGGTTTTCTACACAAGCATTTCCCCTTCTGTTACACTATTCCAAAGTCTGAAACCTAACCTTGGTCGAGTGAAATTAGTTGTCGGCTTTTGTCTCTCTCTCGTCATGGCCAGCTCCGTCAGCTATTATTTTTACGGATGGCCATTCTTGCACGAAACTTATCTGTACCACTTGACGAGACAAGACGTCCGACACAACTTCTCCCCATATTTTTACCTACTCTACCTACATGGTGAGCTTGACACTGCCACACTGGTCGCATTGGCTTCATTTCTACCACAGGTGCTTATTGTGCTTGTCATATCGTGGCGTTATCGTTCCAGAGCCGACATTGGTGTAGGCCTCTTCGTGCTCACCTTTGGCTTTGTCACCTTTAACAAAGTGGTCACGTCACAATACTTTTTGTGGTACCTAAGTCTTCTGCCTCTCTGTCTGCCCGAGTTAAACTTCAGTAACACTAAACGTATAGCCATGGCTTCGGCATGGTTGTTGAGTCAAGGATTGTGGCTTCTGTCCGCGTATAGACTCGAATTCCTGGGTCATAATGTCATGCTACACGTCTGGATGGCCAGCCTTCTCTTCTTTGCCGTCAACATCTATATTATGACCCAAGTCCTCCAAGTAAAGAAAAGTCGGGGCGTAAAAAAACTATTGTAAAGACACATTCAGTTAGTAGCATGTTAAGAAATACACATCTATATCAAAATTACCATGAAACTTTTGTTTTACTATTCTTGTAGGTGTAAAAGATATATGGCATTCTGGTTTTAACAGCTGTCCGACGTTGCTATCGGGATGGCAAGTGTTCAAATAGCAGGCGGATGAAAATGTAATAAAAAGAAGTATATTGTTTTGTAAGAGCAGGCAAAAAGGCAATTCGTTTGTGTCATTGAAATTGTAAATAGAATCGAGTCAACCTTGGACGGCAAAAAGAATTTCTGAAAGGAGTCGGAAATCTAAAAAAATTCAATTGTCCGTTGGAATGAACGTAGAGGCACGATTCCTCTCTAGTCTACTGTAAACGACTAAAAATCTACTTTGACGTTTATCTACTTCATAATTGATTCGTGGAGGTACTGCATTTCCTGTAGATCAGATATCTTCTCCTGGTCGCGTATGTATGCATAGTTGGATGCAAGACACATCAAATAATGGACAAGAGCAAGGGCAACCACGAAAGAGGCGACCGTGGACAGAATGAAAGATACTTCGGCAACCTCAACGTAGTCCTTACAAAATAGTTTTAGTTCCTCCGGCCCGCAAACTTGCAAATCGTCGACGGTCGTACCGTTCGGGAAAAGCCAGTCTTCAAAAGTAAGTCGCACGAAATAGATTTTAAAGGTATCTGAGTTAAATAACTTCATTGTTATAAAACTTACCGAACTGGACAAAAGAAATGCATGGACGATCATGGCGGCGTTGGTTGTCAACGCAGAGCCCCCAGAACAAGGTGAATATCAAAGTGACCATAGTTAGACACACTAAGATACCAACCCAGACATAAAACAAAATATAGGACATTCCAAGGAACTGCAAGAAAAATGAAATTAAGCATACTGTAATATGAATAATGTAATTTTTTAAATATTACTATTGCGCAGGACAGTCTTCCACCTACTCGTGCCTTCCAGGCTCTGTAAACAGTGTGACGAGTACTGCCTGTGGCCAGGCACCCCACAACTAGCATGATAAGTGCTAAACAAGCCATAATTCCACCCAAAATAATGAGTAAGAGCCTCATAATACCAATCCTATCCAAAATATTCAGTATTAGTGAGAGGTTAACAACCTGTTGAACTGAAGAAAACTTTCTGTGCAACTCACCATTCAACTTGTACATGAAAAACGTCTAGCAGAATCAAATTAGCTAGTGTTGCTCCTCTGTAAACAGTGCCACAGAATACTCCAATGCCAATAAAACACAGAACGGTAGCAATAAATGTTGCATATGGGATGCGTGTCAGGCAATCTCTACAAGAACCTGTCAAATTCATGTGGTGAACAGTAAATTAAAACATTTGAACAGCACTCTAAAATACAATCTTATGACTTACCCATCTTACTCAGACGTGTAGCTTAACTCGACTGAAACAAGAGCAGCTGTAAGAACACACCCAAGCAGGAGCGATGCGGGCAATACCTCCTGTCAAACACGATGACTCTCAACAAAAGCACAAGTGCATGTACGTCGTGAGTCCCTCAGGGGACAAAGAAAAACTTTCGACTACTCTTTTGGTTTCAGGTACCTTTTCTAATTAATGCTCTGCGGTCACGAGCGCGTAGAGGAAAAAAAAGATGCGTCCGGAAGTTGAAATCAAAGTTAGGGCATCGAGGGGGAAGGGATTTAATGCAGCCGACTGGAACCCTGGAACGCACAACAATAGAGCAGACGCTATAAGGGAAACGAAGTGTCAACTCAAGATTTAAACTCAAGATGGCAACTTTGTTATCTCTGACGAATTTGCTTTCAAAATTCTCCTTTCTGCAACCATCAAGTATTCTCCTTAATTCTATAGGGCTGTTTAAAAACATTCATACTTCCTAAATTCTTTACGTCCATCAGTATTGGGTGTTCAAATTTCAATTTTTTTTAGACGCTTTACTTATCGATATCCGAATAAAATAGCATTAACTTGAAAGTTGCAACTGATAAAACCCGTTGCGCTCCTACTCTCTTTATGGATTTACGGCCCCAGCTCCACGACATAGATAGAAGTTTTACAGCATTTATCAGCATGTCTACGACTTAGCAATTGAAATAAAATCAAATTAGTCAGCAAATGACTTGGAGGAATACGTTCCTACTCCACGGTGCGGTGGCACACGCGAAGAAGTCTTGCTATTACACATTCTTTTTTTCCTGCAAAAAAACAAAACAAAAAACATGCAACCAATAAATTGTATTCCCGGTTAGACTATAAAGAAAGAAATGTAGTACTATTAAAACTCGTCATGGTTAAACAAAAGATCTAAAAAGAAAATACTGCGTTTCCATAATATGTGTTTTACCGGAAATAGGCAATCATCTTCCGCCATGCGAGAAGTCCATTCACGTCTTCTTACCACAAAACTCAAACAAAATGAATTCCGCTTAACATTGTAAGCATTTTTTAAATTCTGGCATAATTAGACAACTTATAGTAGTTAATCTTTCGTACATTTCTGCACTTGTCTGTGCAATGAATCCTCAAAAAAACATAACACAAAAATTTAATTTTTAATAATTAGAATGCTGCCACGACGGGAGCGCAATCGTAATTCGCTTTCTATCAAAATGTGCTGAAGGGAAACGTCAAAAACAGAATTGAGAAAGTACAATTAACGCACTGGTTAAAAGCAAGAATAAATAAGTACTATTTGCTGTTTCAATTCCTTTGGTAGTTTTAAGGGTTTTAACCAGTAACTATTACTGGAACTTAAAGTGGCTGAATGGGTTTGTTGAATTCGAGCTGGGACGAGGGGCCGTGATCAACTGGGGCCGACTGATTGAAAACGACGGCGTAACTCACCGAGTGGTGGCCGCAACTTTTCACAATATGTTTTGCCCAGCACAAGTGACAAACCGCAAAAGTTTAGACTCCGGGGGCTTTCTCGGCTAACGCCTATTTTTTCCACTCCCGTCCACACCTATTCTCTAAACTCTCCTGGGCGTAGTAAATCAAACAGTCATAGGCGGCCGTCAAGCAGTTTCTGATTGCAAAGAGCGTTAGTTGCTCAAAGTTTGACGTTCGAGTCTTTGCGGGACGATGAAGTATTAAACAAGCTAAAACGTACAGAAAAAAAAAATCCTTAATGATGTTTGTCGCCCTTGACGATGTTTAGCACTCAATGGATTGGTAGACAAATTTCTTCGGGCTATAGACACACAGATTTCACAGTAGGCGACATTTCCACCAGTAGGCTATGCTAAGCAAATTGCGCTACCCTTACCGACGTCATTTCGCAAAGAACTTTGCTAATAAAGATTCTATTTACTCAATAGGATGGTATCAAAAGTTCCAAATGCACATCTTTTCATAGTTATTTAACGCATAAACACTCCCAGGTTAAAAATTATAAAGCCTTTTCAACATGAAGTAGATTAAGTATCATTCGCAATTGAAAGACGATATATATAATGGGTCGCCCGTTAGCTAT
This sequence comes from Daphnia magna, assembly GCF_020631705.1. Taxonomy (NCBI): domain Eukaryota; kingdom Metazoa; phylum Arthropoda; class Branchiopoda; order Diplostraca; family Daphniidae; genus Daphnia; species Daphnia magna. The sequence goes on along the minus strand of NC_059188.1, from coordinate 10,337,102 downwards.
AACCAAATCGACAGAAAATTGGTTTGCTTGATGCTCTCTCTTCTTTTTTCTTCATCCTAAATGGTATACCATCTTGAAGACGTGTGAGCGTCAGCGCCAGTCGTCTATTCCACTATAACACAATAGAGACGCCTCGGAATAGGAAGTCTTTTATATAGACCCATTCCTATACAAGTATGACGAACAACCATGTCTTCCTTCTTACTACAAACGTCAATGCGGAACCCATTTTCTAAGAGTTTCATCCATAAAAGGACTTTTTTTTCCATTTAGTCTGCTTAGCACTCGCAAAATAAGATCGCCTCTCAATATTGCTCACGTGTTCAATTCGATTATGGTTAACGTTAAGCACCTTGCCATAGAATTCTCATTCAGCTTCTGCCTCACACACGAGATTATACCAAGGCATTGAAGAAGGTAGTAGGGGGAAAAATTTGATGTTTTCAAGGGATGATGACCGAACGTATTGATCAATAACGAAAGGTTATTGAGCTGTGACAACAGCCCGTCTAGCCGCAACGTGATGCTCTTTTTTTTTCTCTATCTGGCTCAGACACACCCTACCTTTAAAAGGCTCCCAATGAATAAGTGATGATGAATTATCGATCGGCTTTTTTCAGAATTAGCTGCTGTTGAAAAACACGTTGCTTCCACAATGTAGTTCAGTTAAGGACTGACGCACTGTTTATGCAAAACGTACACCATTGTGGAGTATAACGAAAGACGAGAAAGATGTAAATAGCGTCAGTTGTTAATGTCTTGTTGGGTGAGCTCAGAATTCCTTCCAGCATCCCGCCCTTCAGCGTGAGAACTGGCCAGTTTGGTCTGCTATGTAACTTTTCTTCTCTATACGATTCCGCCTTTCAGTTTTTTTCGTCTTCCATCATTTACCTTTGTTAAAGGTAGCACTGGCATTTGTTTTGTTTTTTTAAGCCGCAGGTTGTTTTCTTCTTGGCCTTGTCCAACATCAATTATTCATACATTTGCCACTGTATTTCGAACCCTCCCTCTTGTTTAGCTGCTCAGCCCTAAATTATATGGTTACCTTTATTAAATATGAAATTCTATCGCTTTTGTCTATTCTTTTAAAGAATTTCCCACACTAACTTTTCTCAGAAATTCAGTTCCAGTTTACACGCTATAGACTATCACATTTTTCTTTAAAGATACATACACCACTGATGACATAAAAGCTAAGCCCTTGTAATTACTTTGTTGATATGTTTGTCCTCTCGTCTGTCGACACCAAATTCTATATTGAAAGGCTCGGCAATAGATGGGCCTTTTACCTCATTTTTTTTTTCTTCATCACATCTCGATACTAGGGGCAGCTTCGGGATCCCACACCGAATCGAAGACCCATGTTCTTTACAGTAGCGAGGGGATTGAGTTCCAGACTATATGTGACCAGCGTGATGCGTTTCTCGCTTTTCATTACAAACCAATAAAGCAACGAAAAGGAACACAAAATGGTGGGCGTGCGATGAGCCGAAGAATCTACGGATAAAGACATGAATCGATCGAAAGCATATTTTTCGGGAATATCCTCAGATATGTCCGTTCAATGGGACGTAATACCCTTGATTTCCCCCTTTTTTTTTTGTACCTTTTCTTTTGTGTTTGTTTCGTTACTTCTGTTGGCTTTCATTGATGAAGTCGTCGGATCCTCAATAAAGTTGCTGGGGCGGCAGAAGATGGAACGAGTCTGAATAGCCGATTGAATTTTACGTTAAGATGGAATGAAGAATATTCTGGAGGAAATAGTTTGGTTGCTATGAGCAACCATAGGCTGAAAATACCTAAAATTAGGAAAGTAAGTGTTGGATGATTCAGAGCTCATAACAAAGAATGTCCTTTTAGTAAAAATAATAATTCGTTGTGTTCACTAACATTTCCGCATCGTTGTCGCTAATACATCCTTTTTTTTACTCTTTAATTTGGAGGGCATTGAAAATAGATTCAAGGGGATTTTTCCCGCCCATGCATCAGACTGTCTTCGGGTTTCAGCGTAAGGCTTTGCAGGATTCGCACGCGTGAATTGGTGACCATATTCAGAGAAGTATAAAGAAAGCATTGCTGAAACTATATCATGGATAAAGATCTGTTTACCCAATCCGACGTTAGTCATCGATTTTACAAGATAAGCGTGCGTCACGTAGCCGCCCATAATAAAAGTGTTGTCTCTTGATAGGGACGCTGTCGTTCTTTTATACAGACAAGGGTCGGTGAGCACGCACTATTTACAGAAAATCTATTAGAATTTTGCAAAACAAACGCGGATCTTTTAACAATGAAGAGTTACAATGATATTATACGAATAGAAAAAGAAATAAGAAGACAACCAACCCTGATTTTCCATAATTACAAGGGACTATTATGTGGATCTTTTCCGATTGTCCACAAAATGCAAGTGATCGGACGTGAGATAAGATAATAGGCGGCGATTTTCCAAACCTTTAAACTGAGTGATAATGCAATCAGCTTTTTTTAAAATTTGTTTCAACAAATCGATGGCTTGGTTGGCAGCAGCTGATTTTAGTTCCGGTATATCCTCTGCGTTCACCAACGACTTCGCAGTCGCAAAGAAGAGATGGTTTAAATTCAAGCCATGGATTTTTAAAAACTGTTTTACTGGTAATTATCTCAACCTGGTTAAAGGGCAGCAGCAATTGTGCAGGACTACGTGGACTTTTCTTGTATCAATCATCACTAGAAGTCTCGTTTGAAAAAGTGAGTTTTCTTATTTGTTTTGTTTAAACTCTTGTCTTGTAAGATATCGCCTGTATAGATAAGGGTTTCTATAAATTACAAATTTGATACCGGCATACGAGTATCCAGACTTCGTTGTTGTTCAAGCTAGGATCACCGTGTTTCTGTACTTTTTGCTTGATAAATTCGTTTTACAAAGTTGCTTTATGTTGTCTGGTTCTTAATCAAAGCAGCGGGAGAGACTTTGTCCTATGAAATAAAGAATTGAGGCAATGCTACTTGGGAAATGTCGATCCGATTAAAGGACTGCGATCCGTATTCGACACGTTACCTTTACAATGAGAGTGTTGTAACCACGGGAACGTGATTTTAAGTTCTGTGGCAGGAAAACAAGCCAAACTGCTCTTCTTTTTCACCAAAGCTTTTAGTTTGCTACATCTCTGGATTTTCCCCGTCAATTTCTCCAGAGTAAACGCAAACTTAAAAAAAAAAAAGAATAAAATAAATAAAAAATTATTTGTTATTTTACGGAATAGATGAATTTTGTCGCTTTAACGACAACAACCGAAAATGGCGAAAGAGCGAAAATGCAATTATAGTGGCATTTAGGGACAACTCACGTCTAGATACTAATGGTACATATGTATTGTATACAATTCACAGAAGCGGATTACATGCACAACGCGTAAGAAGTAATGTGTTAATTTACCAAGTTACACGAGATAAACAAGTGGGGGAAACAATGCATCAGAGATTTTAAGGCGAAAATAGAAGCTTTTTAAGCAAATCTTAATTAAATCATGAACATATAATTCGTACTAAAACCGGATCAGCATAACACACCCCCAAAGGAAGATGAAATTTTTATAGGCCAACCATAAGCTGTGTAGCTTGAAAGCAAAGCTCTGGATAATTTTTTATAAGGTCCATCCAATCCTTACGTGAACAAACAGCTTTGGCATTCTTCGACATAAACTCTAACGTCGATTCGTGAAGAACACATGAATTGTGAAGATGAGCCAATACAAGAAAACGGGCAGCGTTTTCGACTTTCAAATTCCGGGACAAATACTGTGCGCATTCTTTTTTCAAAGTTTCAACTGCATACTTATCGGCTGCAATCAGCAATTCAGTTATACCTTCCTCTGTTACATCAGTTTCTAGGGATGCATCTCCGGTATACATGAAGCGAAGAAGGCGCGAGAAAGTATCAGGTGTGAAATCTTTTATGTCAACTATTCTTTCGTGACTTTCTTTGTAATCATTGGTGAACATGGCAGCCAACACAGGGCTGCACGAGGCCACAATCATGACATGAGCTTTGATTTCTTTGTCATTGCATCTGAAAGTGACATCAGACAATGTCTTTGTTTTCCACAGATTCAAAATATGATCGAGGACATGTGTTGCTCCTTTTTTCACAGTTAACTCCATATCTGGAGTAAAATCTATCAGGATATTGAATGACGCAGTTGAGAAATTACCACAATATTGACAAGTATTCCTTCCAGCTGTTAACATCCATGTTGTTGTCCATTTAGTATTTTCCAATATCATTTTCTGTTTGACACCATTATTAGTGCCCCAATATCGACATCGTTTGAAGATTAGTTGGTTTTAATGTCTTTGACACCACAAAATTCAGATCCAGAATTTGTTGTCCATTTATCCGGTTCCAACTTAACTGGCAGGACTCAAAGACGTCGGGCAGATCCATAACTGTCACTTGGTTGTTCGCTAAACCACAATTAACTCCACTCCACGTAATGGAAAATAAATTCTCTCTCAGTTTTTCTGCTGACGCCATTTCTGCAAACTGTACAAATCAGAGAAACAAAAACAAAGTTATGAGTCAGAACTGCCTATTTTGGAAAACATGGGATTCCAGAACATTGCCAGTTTAGGCTTAAGGGACACATAATGAAAAATTCCCCAGAAATCCAAACCAAACCCATCACTATTTGACAAAATTGAGTACAGAAAAAACGTTATAAACCGAAGAAAAAATTTTAACTTGTGTTTCCCCAATTTTTTGCTTTCCTTTAACTGAAAGTTGAGTTGAAACTTCACAGCCCAGCTACCAGCACGCGTAATTTGCTAATCACTATCTAGACATTTAGCAGCATAGTAAAATAAAAAGCAAAATTTGGTAAAAAATTCAGAGACGCAGAAAATCACGAAACGTTTGATCTTATTTAATACGCTAATTACAACATTTGCTTTTTCATTTAGTTGCAATGCGCATTATTTGGAAAAAAGGATTAAGCACTCCGTTAAATAAACCAGAATTGCAATTAAAAAATCCCTCGTTCTATAAAGCGCCATGCAAGTAGAGTTAGTGAACTGCGGAACATAAAAAATCGACGGGCTTAATTTCATGTTTGTTCCGTTAGCCAAACGTCACTTCCTGTGGGAAACCATTTCACGTCACGTGAACGCATATTGTTTCCATTCGACATCCGCTTTCCATGTGGCACAAATGGAAAGTGTGTGGTAAATACGTAACTTGTTTCTTGGCCAGTTGTTGAAAATAGGATTGTTTGAGACATTTCGTGAAATGTTACCCATGATCAGATTGTTTGTGATGAAAGTATTCTTTCATTGTTTTTTTTTTTAACATTTATCAGCAATTGGTTGAAAATTGAAATGGATTGAAGAATGATCACATGTTGTGTTTGTCATACATGTAGTATTTTATTTCTCGTGATTATCATATCTGCCAACTGTGTTGACTGGACATAAAACTGATAAAAGGCACATCCATGGCATAACAGGTTATATGATTATTCACCAAGCTTCGCGGGTAAAACAAATGGGAAGCAATTGTCAAGGTTTGGACACAGAAATCACGGTTTAAAAAAACATTTCTTGGTTTCTGTTGCTTGTACGCGTAGTTCTATAACCAGATTAGCATAATTGACTCCAAAGGACGTTGAAATTTTAAAGTCCAACCATAAGCTGCATGGCTTGAAAACAAAGCTCAGGATAATTCTTGATAACATCCATCCAATCTTTACGCGAGCAGACAGCTTTGGCGTTCTTCGACATAAACTCCAACGTCGTTTCGTGAAGAACAGAAGAATTGTGAAGATGAGCCAGCACAAGAAAACGTGCGGCGTTATCTATCTTCAAATTCCGAGACATATGCAATGCACAATCTTCTTTCAAAGTCTCGACACCATACTTGTCGGCTGCCGTTAGCAGTTCGGATAGATCATCTTCTGCAACGGTTTCCAAAGACGCATCTCCGACATACATGAAGCGAAGAAGTCGCGAAAAAGTTTCAGGTGTGATGTCTTTGATATTAACTACTTTTTCGTGCTTTTCTTTGAAATCATTGTCGAACATTGCTGCCAGTACAGGGCTGCAGGAAGCCACAATCATGACGTGAGCTTTGATTTCTTTGCCTTTGCATCTGAAAGTGACGTCAGACAATGTGTTCGTTTTCCACAGATTCAAAATGTGATCTAGGACGTGCTTTGCTCCTTTAGTCATCGTAAAATCCAAATCCGGATTTAAATCTATTAGAATATCAAACGATGCAGTCGGATACAAGCCACAATATTGACAATTATTCCTTCTTGCCGGTGCCACCCACGAGGTGGTCCATTTTGTTTGGCTCAAATTCATCTTCTGCTTGACACCATCTTTAGCAGCCAATATCGATATCGTTTCGAGTTTAGTTGGCTTTGAGGTCTTTGACAGCACAAAATTCAGTTCCAGGACGATTTGTTGTCCATTTATGTTGTAGCTTAATTGACAGGATTCAAAAACGTCGGGGAAATCTGTAATTAATACTTGGCCGTTGGCTGCAACACAATTTACTGCACCCCAAGAAATGGACAACAAATTCTCTCTCAATTTTTGAGCTGATGCCATCCTATAAAGGCAAACTGTAGAAATCAGATAACGAACGCAAAAAAAAACACGTTTAAATGTGTGGAATGAGTTTGGAAAGAGCTGATATCTCACCGACAACAACAAAACAAATGAAGTTGCAAAGTTTATGGGCAGGGTTGGGTAAATTTTGCCTTCGGTCAGGAGGGAGGAGTTTAAAATCTTTATCTTGGAAACAATTGTGCACAAAACCATCTTGTATTAGAGAGCCATCTGATGGTTTTAAGTAGGAAAACGTAACCAACAAAGTAAAGAGCGACCTTTGTTTTGCTCCATTGTTTTTGATTTTCTTTTATTAAGAGCTGTGTTCCGGTACCAGACCGCGTAACTAACTCTTTTAAGACATTATTAAACATTCTACTTTCGAAAACATTGTTCAAGATCACTGACAACGCATATTGATAGTTTAGCATTAAGGTTTTTTTTTAAAATTAAACTATTGATGTCTGTATTATTTCAGATTAAAAAAATGCTTCATGCAATGGGGTATTCCACTTCTGTATACCTGTGATTAACCAAGTCAAATTACGCAAACAGTGCACAACGTCAAACAACTGGGGGGAGGCAATAAACTTGAGGTTTTCAGAAAAAAGTAGTAGCAATTAAAAAATATCTTGATTATTTGCTGAACTGTAATTGAACGGGATCAGCAAAACAGACTCCAAATGACGTTGGAATTTTAGAGACCAAACATAAACTGCGTAGCTTGAAAACAAAGCTCTGGATATTTCTTGATAATATCCATCCAGTCCTTACGTGAACAAACAGCTTTTGCATTCTTCGACATAAAATCCAACGTCATTTCATGAAGAACAGACGAATTGTGAAGATGCGCCAAGACGAGAAAACATGCAGCGTTTTCAACCTTCAAATTCTGGGACAAATGCAGTCCGCAATCTTCTTTCAAAGTATCAACACGATACTTATCGGCCGCAACCAGCAATTCGGTGATTTCTTCTTCTTGAACGGTTTCCAGGGACGCATCGCCCACGTACATGAAGCGAAGGAGACGCGAGAAAGTGTTGTGAGTGACATCTTTGACTTCAACAACTTTCTCGGATTTTTCCTTGAAATCGTTGGCGAACATGGCAGCCAATACAGGGCTGCAAGAGGCCACAATCATGACATGAGCTTTAATGTCTTTGCCCTTGCATCTGAAAGTGACATCAGACAATGTCTTTGTTTTCCACAGATTTAAAAATGTGATCAAGGACATGCTTTGCTCCTTTTGCCACAGCCAACGTCAAATTAGGAGTTAAATCTATCAATAGGTCAAATGAAATGACCATGAAGGAGTTGCATATCCATAACCATAATAATCATCATAATTGACCGTTTGTTGCTGTTTCGTCCATGAAGTTGTCCATTTATTTTTGCTGAAGAGCATCTTCTGTTTGATACCATCATTGGTAGCCAAAACTGATATTTTGTTGAGCTTCTTTGGTTCTAAGGTTTTCGATAGCATAAAATTCAGTGCCAAGACGAGTTGCTGTCCTTGGTATATTGTAATTTAGTTGATCAGGTCTCAAAAACGTCGGCCAGATTCGTAACTGCTACTTGGCCGTTGGCTGCAGTACCTCCGCACCACGAAATGAAGTATAAACCCTCTCTCATATTTTCGGCTGATGCCATTTCATTAAACTCCACAAATCAGAAAATGAAAATCAAATGAACACAACAATTAAAAGAGTACAAAGAGCTGGTTCTCTCACCGACGACGACAGGCTAAATGAGGTAATAACGCAACGCAAGGGGGACTAAGTCGTCAGCAGCACGTTTTTGCCTGCAGCTGCCAGGAAGGAGGAGTCTGAACTCAGTCTTGCAAACAATTGGAAATAAAAACCAAACGTTTACTGGCCAACATGATATGAGCTTCAATGAGCTTCAATATCTATGCCCTTGCATCAAGAATGTGACGTCGGACAACGTTTTAGTTTCCCACAAATTCAAAATGTGATCCAGGACGTGCAATCGTGCATTCCTCCTTTTGCCACAGTCAACGTCAACTCCGTATTTAAATGTATTAAAATGTTAAAATTGATTAAGACAATTTCCGAATGAAACCTTTCCTACTGGTGACGTCCACGAAGCAATCCATTTCGTTTTCTTCAAAGTCATCTTTCGTTGGACACCATCTTTGGCAGCCAAGACGAAAGAACTTTCACGCTTGGTTGATTTTAAGACATTGGAAAGCACAAAATTGAGTATCAGAACAACTGTTTTTCCATCACTTTTGCAATCTAGTTTACAGGACGTGAAAACATTGGGTATATAGATCTGTAACTAGTACTTCTTCGTTTCTTATATGAGATCCAACAGATGGGCTCCACGAGATGGAGAACAGACTATGGTCTAATTTTGTTGCTGATGCCATTTCTTCAAATTGCAAATACCTTAGAATGACCCAGCCTTAACAGATAATTCCAAGCGCTAAAAAAGGTCTAGTATCTCAATTACAATGACGGTACGAATGAACGTACGAACTAAGAAAAAGAGTTACCTTCTTGGATCACTTGATTTTTTTGTTTTTCTTTTATTGAACCGTTATCACTTCTTAAAACATTTAACATTCTACGCTTACGGAGTTTGCTCTAAAGATCTCGGCTAATTTCGTTTAACTGGAAAGGTATATGCACTACGTATATTAAGAGCCATCAGATACTATGAACACTGCTCGTCCATTATACACTGAGCGTTGTGAAACTGATCTTGAATGTCCATCCAATCTCTTCTCGAGCAAGCGACTTCGGCTGCTGTATAAAGGGCACAAAGTCTTTCATCCGGGGAGCAGAAAGTTTCTTCCTAGTTGTTTTCAACTGATTTTTCCATGACAGATGTGACATCGCAATCTTCATTCCTATAACAAATGGATGACACCCACTTGCCAGTGGCAATCCGGATGTTTTTGCATCTTTGCATTCTGTATATACGTCAAAGTCTTTGGCGAAGATGTTTTGCCTCCCAACGACTTCTATATATCCCTCTGTTTTCTTGAAAAGTTTGTCTTGTAACTTCACAGCTTACGGTGCCAGAACCCGGAAGCAAAAGAGAATGTTCCGTACATTTTTTAAGACCCCCATTTAAACGTTGTTTGTCAGTTTCAATTAGCAGCCAACATCTGATAGCTATAAGACTTTCTTTAGTTCCACTATATATACTGTTACAAACGTTTATGCTATAAACAATGTCCAAGGGGTTCGACACTCAAAAAAGGACTAGAAAATGAAAAAATTTGATGCGCGGGAATCAGTTCTACAAATAAAAGAGAAGAAAAAGATGCTTGAAACGCCCCAATATGATATAGTCCAAATGAGAAAAAAGGGGAAGTGGCGACTAAAAATTTATTTTTCGTCACTTTGAGAAGTAAGAGGTAAAAAGTGAAAAAATTGAAAAAGTGAAAAATGAATCTTTTCGGAAAAAGTAGAATTTTCGCATATTTGGTTTGTTTCAGTTGAATGTAGACTACTTTGTCGTGCGGTTCTGAACACCTGTATCTGCGATCTAGTGCCAAGAGTGACGAAAATGGGGAAAACTGTGTTTTTTCTATTCTGCATACAGAATTTGACATAAATGTTACCCCAAAATAATGCATATTATTAAAGCTCGTTTGTTCTTTTCGTACTTTGGCTCGAATAAATCCCGATTTGCTGAATTAGAATTTTGTAAGACAATCCTTGCTGATGTAGATTACGTTGCTGACTTCCGAAGCTGAGAAAGTCAGATTTTGGAGAAATGTTTGAAAATTCCTTCAGTTTAGTTTTATGCCAGAGAAAGCTTTAATTGCTGATGTTGTTGACACTGCTCAAAATAACAGGCGAGTCGAAAACTTTTCCTATGACATTTTACCGTCATCAGGACGCAAAGAAGAGAGTGTCTACCTTCAGTTCATCAGAGTCAGGAAAAAAAATAACAGTGCTGTGGCTTGGCTGATATGCCTGTGAATGGAGGATTACAAGTTAGCCCTACTAATGTTCTTCCCATAGATTCTGTGATGCGAGTCGTGTCTGTGCAAATGTTTCAGGCCAAGTGATATGACAAACGTTACGTTAGAAGGAACACTTGAAGAAACACAAAATACTACACGCGTGATAAGACGAAAGGGAAATCGTTACAGGAATACTTATTCATTGATTTCAAAGCAAACTTCGTGATACGTGGGATTTACCGTCTATTAAATGGACGATTGACAATCTGAAAGCGAACAGCCTAAAATTACTTGTTCTACGTGTAAATAGCGCCGTTTAACGTAAATGGTGACAAACATGTCGGCTGAAATTTTCTGCTTATGTGAATCACATCAATAATTTCCACAAAGGAGCACGGTCATGATGCTAGTCATGGGGCAACCCCAGGACCGTGGTAAGTAATCAGCCCAATTTCCAATCACCTAATAGACTTTGCCGAGCATTTCTCAGAAACTGTCGGTCGGAACCTTCTAACTTGCCTTCTAATGAGAGCCGGTTTTCGTAACGGACAGAGTAGTGAGTCGTACTCTGTCGAAAACGCAATAAAGACTCAGCTCAAGAAGAACATTGCTTCACGCTTGACATTCAGCTGCGTTCAATTAAAAAACCTGGTGGATATCGTTACGCAAGGATATTGGACTATTACATTTTGCCATGTACAGTTATATTCAGGGTGGTCTAATTTTTGAAGTGTTAGTGCTAATTTTGAAGGATATTTCCTGTTGCGAACTATTGGAAAATTATCCTCGTTTCCAAATCAGTACCCAAGGAGAAGTAATGTTGCGTTACTTAAGAAATTTTGGATAAACATAGACTGCCACAGTCGTTTCCTTGCGGAAGACGGAACAGCCATCTCGGACGAGAGAATACGATAAAAGGACAAGAGTTTGATTTAGTCTTCCGCTGCTGCAATGGTTTAATTTTCTGTTCTTTTCTATGTATTATGAATGTTTTCATTAAAACTAAATATTCGCGGATTTCCGATTCGCTAGCTTCTTCTGTCAGACCGCCGAGGATATTGTTAATTTATTCGAAAATATGAACTGCAGCTGTGGTTATCACTGTTATGGCGCAAACCATGGATGAGCAAATCCCGGCTTCCGGATTGCTTCTTTCTGTTCAAACAACAGATTTACGGCAGACGATGTTAGCGGGCTAATTATATTGAAGCCGAACTAAACAAGTTGGGATCCGAATGCTTACATATTCCGCAGACGGAGACAGTAGAGAAATGAAAATGATGCGCCAAGTTTTGAATTTAGGTGCGCTTCCCCCGTCTCTCCGACAAAAAAGGCGAAGCGGTACGGTATATAAGTAGTTATTTTAAGAAAAGTAAAATAATGTGATGGCGTATTTTTTTTATGGACAACAAATAGCTGACGAAACGGGTTGGCTACTGAACGACTGGGATTTTTCGCCGCCGATGTAATAAACAGTGCAGTGCCAGTACAAGACACAGTTCCATAGGTCATCCGAACGCCGAACATTTTCTTAGTATTTATAATGCACGGAGCTTTTTTCATTGTTCGCATACAGGCGCAAATTTCGAACGCGGTTACTGAAAAGAGCCGAGCTACATTTCTCCAATAGGTAAGGGATTGCTTCGGTGTCTGACCTTGAACAACTCTTAAAGTTCAAGGGCGCCCACTTAAAAATGGTGATCTAAATTTGCCGACAAAATGAATTCATGCTGTAGAAGACTTGTGACCCTTGTGTCACTGATATTCTGTGCACAAGTGCGGTTAACTTTTTATAAAATCATAGTTAGAAAATAGAAATTGTGTGGTCTGACGTAATTTATCTTGTTGTATGTTATTATTTCTCGGTTCAGTAACGTGCTTCTTCTTAGCTAATGAGACTAATAACAGCAAGTTATTTGGATAAGCTTATCACCACTAGACAGAATATATGGAATATGGTATTCTTGTCTCGCTTTACGGTATTGGCGACATTGGCTTCAGAAAACGGATACAAACTAGATATTAATTTCTCACCCTCAACGCTACATGTGTGTTGAGATAATGCCCCCCTTGTCCTCTATCAGGAGACTAAGAGAGAATGGAACTCCTCATTGTTTCGGCCGTGGCATTTTGGTGGCTGATTTTTTCGACTTGTCCGGTCGTTGACTTCAACAGAATCGACCCAAGTAATTTAAGTGGAAGTTTTTCAGTCGTAGCAGAGCGGTGCCGCAAACCAACTTCTGGGGAGGGAAACGATGGAGTTTATTTCCGAGTTTATCTGTTTTGAAGACCGGCCAGACGATGGCAAAAATATTTTTTCAATCTTCCTTCTCTTTACCCTCCGATGAGGAAATCGAACGTATAATTCGCAGGCCTGGTAGATGTTGACCATCAGTTTCATTATTAGGTAAAAATTCTCGAGACAATAAAACATTTTGTAATATTCTTATATGATTGGATTTTTAGGTGTGAAATGAGAGGAAAAAGAAATTTATGTTCAATCAGAACTAGTTCAACGAATCAATGTGTCTCAAAGATAGGACACCCTGCAGCATTGATTGATAGCAACTTGCTGTTGGGTTGGATGACTCCGGTGCAGAAGAAACAGCGGTCGGGAAACGTCCAGCCTGTCCTGACGCGGGTGATGAATATGACATAGATGTACTGAAGTCTCTTGGAATGGCCCAGCTGATTTTTTCATTTGTTTCTCGCCAGCTTGAGTCTAGCGCTTTTGTAGTATCTTTGTATAATGGATCGCAAATTGTCGTTAAAAAAGCGCGGTCTGTGTTTTGTGAAATTCAGTTCGGCGATTGCAATGATCGCACTTTACGAGTATGCGTTGGCATTTTTCCGAAAGAAGAAAGTAAAATAACTTCTGTTTCAACTCGAAAGTTGTACAATTGGACTGGTGTTTTTCGGAATTTGAGGGAATGGTTTTTTTGGGGCGAGTTCTCTTTGCATACTTTACGCACTAAAAATCTATTTCCTGTTTGAATGGATAGTTGATAAAAGACCTGAGGTTGGGGTACTTGCTATGGTTAAACTGATTAAATAATCTTATTTTCGGGAAATTAATCAGTCATGTCCATCTGGTTTTCCCCTTGTGTTTGTATATTTGTAGTTGTCCTTCTCACATTTCGTTTGATGCCCAGGTTCAACATTGTTTTTACCAATGCACAGTTAACCAACTTCATTTTCTCAAGGACTGACATTATCAAGGGACTAAATAAACTATTCCGACTCACTACACTTCAGCTGGTCTCTTATTTTAAAACAAAAATTAGAAAAGTGAAAATAGGGGAAAGGAAAAAGTAAATGGAGAATAAGTTTTTTACTTTTGGGAGAAGCTGGAATTTGGAGACAAAAGTGGTTATGGAATTTTGGAGGCAAGAAACAATGAAATCTGGTAAAGGGGGAAACCTTTCTTTTTATATTTTTTGGGACATGCTGGGTTTTTTGATGTCGCCTTGACAATGTCAAAGTGGTCAAGATCAGTTCAACGAAGCAGACCAAAACCGAGTAGTCGCTTCAAGGGCCTCGGTTAATTCAAATTGATCAAACAAAAGTTGTATAGCCCATACCGTCATAGTCGAGAGTTTCACAGAAGACGAGACTCTTTTGCTTTTATCTTCAACAGAAAGTTAGTGCCTCCATCTACACCGCTTATTACGACATCACAAAGGCACATATGGGCACACAATTGGGGCGGCATACACTCCTCCTACCTGTTGTATATACCTATACAACAGATCAATCTTCGCCGGTGACGCTGGTGCGTACACCAACCTTTCTAGTCTAATTAAATGTTCGTGTGTAGTCGGCCGCTCTTTAACACGGCGGCGAGATCGAAGAGATGGCCCCAGTCATTTTCTAATAAGCAGAAACCGCGCAGCAAACGAACGAGAACAAAATAGATCGTTCTAATTACGCGCAACCGTGGACGTTTTACTACCGTCCCTTATCCCGACGGTTTTATTGTACAATTACATGTGATAGTCTTTTGTCTGATTGCGAGTCGAAAAGCCATGTGTCGTAACACAAAGATTGATAAGAAAATCAAATCCATCGTTGATGCAATCTGTTCCGGCTTTTTTCCGTTTTTTGTATAATCCTTGCTCGTCTGATTTGGTCACAAATATAACAAAGCAAAAGAGTGGGAGGATGAATGGCTAAGCGGATGGCAGCACCAACAGGTGCGATACTTGTCACACGTCTGTAGGGGGGGGATGTCCGAAGAAGTTGGGGATCGTCGGTATAGGGGAGGAGATACAGGAACCAATGAGCGGAAAGGACAACACAACGTCACTGGTGACATCACGAGAAGCTTTTTCCTCCACTCGATGCAGTATATAACGCGGCTGTAGCTCCTCCACCAGCTCCAGAGAACAGAATTGCGTCGGACCGACAGCAACGGTCCCAACGAGTTTCCCCCCAAAACGGTCGTAGGCTACAGTTTCATTCACGATTTTTTACTTGTGGATTGTTTCGGTTCAACGTTCATTCTCAAGTCAATTAATCCTCAGTCATCAAAGTTATTCGCCCCGTTTTTATCAGCATCAACAGAAGATCCGTCTTTTTTTCCCACGCAAACTTTAGGTAAGTCTGACGTAGCATTGGCAGATTCATTACTACTCGATTTCCCAATTTTTGTTTTGTTTTGCGGGAAATGAGTTAACTTCTTTAAATGAAATGTCGGTGGTAGGGGGTAAAAAGCTTCCTGGAGAGATGGTGATGCTTAGTAAAAAACAAAAAAACAAAAAAAAAGGTCCCACTTTTGATTGCGAAGTCCCGTCGTTGAAGCGCAGCACGACGTCGTAACAGGAGATTTCCATTTGATCCCGCAGCGTCCTGGCGTCACTTGGATCACCATTAACAGCGCTGAGGAGGGGAACAAGGGCCCATAAAAATCTGAAACGTATCGCATGCAAGGCATCGCAATGGATGAATTGGCTTTTTCTCTTTCGGTTAAGGACTTGTGTTAAATTATGACTATAGAAAAAGGAAAATAAGGAGGCATATGATTAGCCAACCAATGGGTTTACATCTATGAGATAACAACGTGATCAAATCTCTTAGTTTGCTAATATTTAAATCGATACATTGTCCTTTTATTTTTCTCCCCCATGTAATTCTTCAATATAAAATAACAACCATCTCATTTACGTGCTGGATGACGTGCAATTTCCAAAACACGTGCGGACATCAGATCGGATCATCATGCAGTTGTGGCAGTGCCCGTTATTGCTGATGGTTTCGCTGATCGCAGCCATCAACACACAACAGACGCCGTCACAGCAACGGTTCGAACCCAATCAAGTGGCCGAGCTTGTGGAGCTCCATCAGCAATTGGGACCGTCTCGGGAACAGCAGGAACAGCCGGCTCAAGCTGATAATAAGGTTCTGTAACATTCACCTTCGTTCTTTATATTAAGATGTCACACGTCCAAACTTGCCGTTATATTGAAATCTATAAGCCTTCTATACCGAAGATAGCAAAGTCGAAGATAGCCAAACTGATGAAATAACACTGGATAGAAAGAAGATATAGACTTTATCAATAAAAGTTTCCTAACGGAAACAAACTTATAAAGAAGTGCAATCACGTTGCAGGACCATCAACTGGCAGCGTCGCCAGCCGCTTTGCTGCAGCTGACACCAAGCGATTGGCGGAGCTCTGAGGACAAAAGAAACTGGAACCGGATGCAGGGAATGTGGGGCAAACGGAGCCAGCAACAGTCAGACGAATCGGCTACCTTACACGACATGACTCCGCAACGGGTAGTTCCCTTTGCTATCATCCAACTCTTAATTTTGTGTGTCGCGTCTTTGATTACAATTAGTTCTTCTCTCCAACTTTTCCATCCTGTAAAAAAGGACTTGCAAACTTCGTTTGCCATTTGCCACACGTTTTTCCTCGGTGATTCCCGCTGTAACTGATTTTCTTTTCCTTGAAAAAAACAAAAAAAACAAAACAACAACAAAAAACGCAGATGGTGAAACGGGCTTGGTCGGATTTATCGCAACAAGGATGGGGCAAAAGGAGCTGGACCCAATTGCACGGCGTGTGGGGCAAACGCCGATGGGACCAACTGCACGGCGCCTGGGGTAAGCGGACCGTTGACGGACAAGTCGACAGCCAAGAGGATCAATCAGCGGAGACGGAACGCGAGGACGTGAGCGATTCGGACGAGTTGGAGACCAGCAAACGCTCCGGTTGGAATAAAATGCAAGGTGTTTGGGGCAAACGAAGCGATACTCCAAATCTGGATGGCATTGGCAACAACGACTTACTTCTCATGCTCTCCGGAGACCAACTCTACCTGAAAGATGACGATCAACCGACGGCCAAACTCGTCGAGGTCAGTTTTTCATTAACGAGTCCCTCGCATGGAACGTCTTTTTTCACGTAGAAAACTTACTCAAAAATGATGATAACAAAACCAAAAGGGATATCGTGCAACTGAAGGGGGAAAGAAACGAGCAGCACGTTGGGGGTTTCATCAGTTCAGACTGTTGTGTTACGTCAGTTTACAGCGCAATTCAACGCATACACGTACAGCGTCTGTCTCTTTTTTATTCAAACGAAAAGGTTCTATTCAAAAGTTTGTGTCACTGCAAGCAACAAAATGAGATTTCTCCATTTTGCAGTCGCACTCAACCCGCCCACTACTTCCCACGTGTTCCAGTGTTCCTACTTTCTCACGAGCCAAACAAACGAGCAGATGTTACGACGACGCAACCTTCGATTGCACCTTTGTTCGATTGGCGTTTTGACGAAGTTTTTATCTTGATCTATTTGTTGTTTGACGCCGGAAACTAACAAGCGCCCATTGAGTCGATGGGACCCTTAGGACGATTGGTTGCCTGACGTGTCACGATAATTTTTGTTGCCCCTATACTCACGTTATTAAATCGTGAATGAAAGTATAACTCAACTAGTTTTTGTTTGTTTGTTTTCATAAATTCTTGATTCAGGATGATGAAAATGGAGAATCAACGAACAAAAGAGCCTGGAATCAGATGCAGGGTGTCTGGGGTAAACGAGCACTTTCAGCCATGGCTGCCGGATATAAGCGGAACTGGAATAATCTGCGCGGAGCTTGGGGCAAGCGTGAAATACCTGCCGCCGTCGCAAAAGGTTTCGTCCGTTTCATGTTTTATAAAATAGATATATTTTTTTGAAATCTGAAAATCGATTGACATTTGTGCGTAACTCCACTATTTTTTTTTCTGTGTGTGGGGGGATTATTATGCAGGTATGGAATGGTCACGAAAACGTGAATCTGGCTGGAATAATCTGAAAGGTCTCTGGGGGTGAAAACGGAAAAAAAAAGAAGATCGCGACTTCTCCCCCGCTTTTCCGTTTGAATCGCTAATTTTCTCCCTTGTGCCGGCCGTGTCCACATTTTTAGAAAATTCCAAACGCCGCAGCATCGTTCGACAGACTGAAAAATAGCGCATTCGATATATTTATATGATTTTAGCTCTTTTGATTTCTATGGTTCATTCTATCCCATTGATCGTTTTTTTTTTGTTTAACGATACAATTATATACAAGACATCAAAACAAAAACGCATCCTTAAACGCGGACTATTAAATTCCAATTCCTATCCAAAATCCAACAAACTCAGAAATATTTATACAAACGATACACAAAAAAGTAAAAAGACATGATGTACCTGTTTAAACAGCAGGTGCATGTTACATATTGGTTATTGTTATAGTGGCAAATCTATCCTCGAATTTGTTTTGATGTATTTAACAAACATAATATTTGAGAACAGATGAAAAACGATATCAACATAGTCGCGATTTTGCCATACAATGATTGCCAGTTATACTGATGTAGTGTTGCAAACGACGACTCCTATTACAGAGAAACAAAAGAAATATGAATGTATACATTATTATATTTATTACTGACAGTACATCACGAGCATTGAGGACAATTGTATCAATTTTTATTTTCAATCGGTTGTTTTTTTTTTCCAATTTAATTGTTTGTTATGTATTTTGACTCTTTTCTTTTGTCTCGCTTTGGCTATTTTTGAGAAGCACACGGATAAAATTGCTTGGCTCTAGTATAGTTGTCTATGACCTTTTTGTTCATCATGTGTCCCTTACGAAACAGCATAAACGGGGCTTTGCAAAAACACGACGTCAGCGAGGAGTAGCGAACAATATTTGTGTGAGAGAATCTATATAGAAGACGATATGTCCAAGATCAAATACAAAATAAGGATCGTATCTATTTTTGGTTCATTATAATACAGCCTTTATGCAAATAAGAGTATAGGCTGCAACAAAAGTTTGCATTATTTCGAAACATTCAAACAATGAGGTCCAACGTCAACAATAGGCGACGCTGACTCGTGACTTTCGCCATATCTTTAACATCGCCTGTTCTATTGTGTTCAGCCAGACTATATGTTTCCGTAGCCATGCAGCCAAGAAAATTGCAATGATCTTCTACATTTCGCAGAGTAGCAGTAGGTTGTGTATATATAGATACGTGGGCCAGACAATATGCCAGTGCTTCGTTTGGTTTAAATTTGCATTGAAAACGTTAAAATGGAAATAATGATGATCCCAGTCGGCTTTGCAATGTTACATCCCACGTTCTCTGTGTGCGATGCACGACGAGTATATGTCTACAGTCTTAACCATAGTAGGAAAATTGTATTGGGACGTCACAAATCCTAGCTCCCACCGGATTTGGCAGTGCGAATATGCTGGAACACGATGAATCTTGAGTAGACGTGATCACGGCTAAATAAAGGTTATCGGAGATGTAAACAGAGTGTCTATATACTTGGTATATAGGCCTACAATGGTATGTGTCATTTGAATAAACAGAAAAGAGAAATTAATAAAAAGGATTTAAGCTCACATTCGTTTTAGAAATCTCTCAAAGTTATTAATGGCTTATTAAAGATTGTTAGGACAAGCGTGAAATCAAGAGAGCACACATTTTTTTTTTTTGGTCTTGGTTCTTCCATTTAAAATGTTTGGTTCGCTACAGTTGAAGCGTGGCGGATTGGAGTCGCACTTCATAAATCAAAAGTGCGCCCTCATATGCGCTAAGACAAGTTGGCTTGTTTATACGCCCCAACAATCGCGTACCAAGACAAACATTTTCGCTGCCACTATACACGTGGTGTATATCTTTCTGTATCCAGCTCATTTTGCCCTGTGTTTGTTCCACACGTCGATGCTTTTTAACACATGCGGGCACAAAAAGTTTTTTTTTTTTTTTATACTCCCACTTCCTTCGATGCACGTTAGCATCCCTGTGCATAGCCGAATAGGACGAGATCGATAGTTTATATATTTGACTGACCGCGCAGCGCAAGCAACGTTTCATTCCCGGCTCATCGTTGTATGCAGACGTATATAGTGGGGAAGATGTGCGATCGATCTCTTTCACTCCGCCAAAGTTTCTGTACACACACTCGTTGCCAATGTCAAGAGAGAGAAGCCTTGTTTAAGTAAAAACGCGACGAACTATAGAACGAAATATTGGCCTATTCGATTTTGCATCTAATTTTGTTGCCTTGATCGATCAAAAAGGTTTGATTCGATCAATTAGCTATAGACTATATGCTTTATATAAAAGCAATCTCAAACGTTTGCGAATGTAAATTTGAAAGATGCTACTTTTCTTGATACCTTTAGACGTGCATCCCATTTAATTCGATTGCATCTAAAAGCACTTCACTGGCTGAAATGGAATGTGGTGATGTACAAAAGGAATTAAAGTTTCATTGCGTTTCTTAGCTGAACAAGTAAAATAAGAATCGCCGCCTACGGTTTATCGAACTGTAAAAAACGTCGTAATTATAGGGGATATGTAACAGGAAAGAAATCTTGAAAGAATGCCCCGTTGCCAGCTCAAGTGATGGCTTAGGCCGACAACCGCCCGTATACATGACGGACGTTGTTGGCATTATTTCGCAAATCGGAATATTGCCAATAGAAAAATCCTGTCCTTGTTGGTTTCTCTCGCTTTGATGTATTGGATTCCGCAGTGTTTAATTGCATTGCAGTCCAATCAGCGATAAAAATGCGATCGATATGGCATAGAAAAAAAGATTTACGAGATCATTCTCCACATATAGTCTATACTATATAGAAAGTTTTACGTCATGTTCTATTTCATTGTAATACGATGATGAGTTCCGGCCATTTTTTTTCTTTTTCTCCGCTTTGATTTGATTGCTGAAGGCCACGCGAAACTGTGCAGGCGACATGACGGTGCTATTCGCCATTCAAAAGAAATAATCACTCCGCGACAAAAGATGAGTCTTGGCTAACATCCATTGCGGATGCCTTTTTCATTGAATCTTAATTTCTTTCATCCCTAACATATTTTTTTTGGGGGGGTCATTAACTTCAGTTTAATTTTAACGATCCAATGATTGCCTGGCAGAGTCATCGTTATTGCTGAATAGTTCATCAACGACTCTTTGTTCTTCTTCGATACAATGACACATTTCCAAACGGTAAGACCTGGATTTGCGCTCTATATTTGAGTAACTCTTACGGATTTCAGGATGGTAATTTAACACGAAGTAATTCTGTACAAAGTGAAAAGGTTTTCATTCTCTTAAGCTTCGAAGGCACTATATATATGGTATTCGGGATAGATCGAAATGGGTTCCAAACTGATACATCTACCTGATCACACAGAAAAGAAGTACTGTATACTTAAAAAAGCCAGGCCTGTAGCGATAGATGTAACAAAAAAATGAGCGTCTATGCTCAAATTGAAATAGATGCGCTGTGTGCCGCAACGGTCATGAAAGTTGAACGATGGACCATACCGACGACAACTTGTTAGGCCAGTCTAATGAGCTTCCAATTTCAAAAGGCTGAGCATTCCACTTAATTAGAGTCTTCATTCTCAAGTTCATTGCAAAACTTCTTTCTTGATGGAAAAACGCTGCCTTATTCTTTTTAAATTATTTAAATGAGAACAAAGAAAAAGAAAGAAATAAAAAGGACAATAGTCTAATTGATCGTTCGCTTGCGTTATCTATACCTGTTTTTACGCTGGAACTCTCACAATATTCCAGAAAACAAATATCAGTCCCCAGATTTTGAATTCGTCAAACTTTTCACTGCCAGACATGTCGAGGCCTGTTTTATTAGGTTTGTTGTCATGCCTGGGCAGATCTGCCCTCTTTGCGTGATTTATACAGAGTGCGTTCGGAATCAGTTGGCGTGACACTGCATCACAATTGGCCTCTTATTCCCAAATCACTGAACAATCAATGCAAATATTGAATCGATGTTATTTGCTTTTAATTACACAGTTATGCGTAGATGCGAAATAATTATCGTTGAAAGCTCTTTCTCTTCCAAATCTCTGCTATTTGCATTTAAATGTGTACTGATTCGTTCCCCACAAGTTGCACCCGTGTAATGTAGTCACGATCACGATTGATGGGACATTCATTATGATCTTTATGTATGCAGCTATGAAAATGCAAATGTTATGGCGCGATTATAGCGCATGCTGATGAAAAGGTTTGTCAGCTTTAACTTGGTGCAGTTGTTAATCCCCATCAGCAAAGGTGAATGGCGAACAGCAGGAAAAAAATCCCAACTTGAAATTAAACGAATTAAAATCCATTGGGATTGCGTGAAGTCTTATCTTATATCTGAAGAATCCTTCTTTGTATTCGATTTTGATTTTAATTTGTTTTCTTTCTTTCTGCAATCGTAATGGTATAGGCTTCACGTGGATATTTATAGGAAAGGTTTACTTTTTATAGGCCTACAAAGACTAGGATCATTTGAATAATATCGGCAGTGAATTTAAATCGCGTTTTCCAACTAGTTCCACAAAAAGGAGCTCTAACATGTAGAGAGAGCTATATGGTACGCAGGAGGGGAAGCAAAAGTTCACGTATACACATACATATTTAACAACTATTTCTACGATAAGCCCTTAATCATGTATTTTCGTAAAGTTAATTTAATAATAAATGTTGGTGACTTTATCAGCGAGCACGTAGTACTATGGACTTTAACAATGCAAGACCAATTGAAGCTTTTTTCTCCCGATTTTAAATGTTGATTCGACTATATAGCACTTGGCCTAAACGTTGCGATCTTTAGGTTGCACCTGCGCCATAAAAAATGCGTCAGCGAGAGTAAAAAACACTCGGTAGAAGTTAGATCTAAGAGCAGATTGATCGTGACAGGCAAATGCAATGGACCCCATCGTAAAAGGTCCTAACCTTAATAATCTTTACATCCATCACACGCTGATCCCTGTAGACTTCATCCGCTTTGCTTATTGACAAAAACTATACTTATTTGAATCCACCGAAAGTATACTAACATTTTTAATTAGTCGAGTTCAAATAATCTTATTATTAGTTCTCAAAAGTTTGGAAGAAAGCCTAATAAAATAATTTAAGGGGTTTTCGTTCAATTTGCCGGAGTGAAACTGCTCGTGAAAACTCGCGTAGGAGTGCAACAGTATATTTCCTCTCCGCCCCGGAAAACCTTTCGACTTGTGCATTTTTTATAGATGCACAAGCCGTGGAAAATTACGGAAGGGAAAACGTTCCAATAAACAGAAAAAACCCTTCCAAAAAATTGCGACAGTCCGTACCGTCTCCTTCCTTCATGCTCTTCCTTCATTTAAATCCTCACCATGACCTGGATAGCAATTAGACCTGCCATCGTTATATTGAATATTCAAGGAACGGATTAATTCAGCAAGAACTTGGTTCAATATAATATAGTCAAAGCAACTGTAACAGTTTACGCTATATACCGATACGACTTCTGGCTCATTAATAAAGGATTGTGGAATCGGTGCACACAAAAAATGGTAGCCTAAAGCTGCATGGTTTTTCTCTATTCCATCGGGCAAATCCCGATGTCCAAGAACCACCTTTTGACACTGAGCTCTCGCTCGCCCAGTTGATGCAAGCCGATTATGGAGACACTGGTTTTTTGCTGTGAAATATGGATCCTCGTTTAAATAACGTGCCCTGTTACTGAGCTCACGGGATCACGGGATTATCGCGCATTATCAGTGTGATGACGTAGAAATCGAATACCTTCGACACCCATTCGGCTTACTGATACCGAAATCCAAGGGAACTCCCGTGAGATATTTCATGGACGTATACCCAGTAAGATGGATCCGGCAATTTGAAATTTTGCGTAGGGTCTAAAGCAAAACTCAATTTAAGGCCGGATTAAACCGTATTGCATGGCGTCCAGTCAAAGGTGATTCGTGTATAACTCGACATTTGTTTGAAATCGTAACAGCGTCAAACGTACACAAACTTGTTGAAACTTACATGTCATTCACTGTTGTTATATTCGAGGCGATTTTCAGCTGCACGAATCCGAAGATGACGTCTGGCGCACTGTGAAAGAAACATCATTATCAGTCCATCAATGCTGACAACTATAGCCGCGTATACCAGCCAATAGGGGCAAAAACGTAAGTGTTATCAAGGATTAGACCAGATTCAAATCTCAACTGTCACGTCAAGGATATACGTGATGCAAGTTGGTGTGCTGTCGGTAATTAGGCAAGGGTATGATTCCGACACGATCTGCAAGCAGCCGGTCATCGTGACATTGATGACAAATTTCAGGAGACTTGCGTTAAAATTAGGTTTTAAAAGATGTTTATTGTCAGCTGATAGCAAAGATACAAACCTTTCAAAATGTTTTCATAGTCGAGGACACGTCTGAAAGAAATGGACAGTGCCTGTGACGATACATGATATCAATCAAACTCCAGTCCCGTCGTCCATCGTATGACTTGACATGTGTGACGGAACGTGCCATGGAATCTGCGTTTTTACTTGTTGCTTACTTTGTTCGGCACAACGTGTAAGAATCTTTCCTCATTTGGAACTCACTATTTACACTCGTCTGAGAATCGGGAATTTTTCTATTGACAGAATGGCCACTTGGCAGTTTGGATTTCCCGCTGATATTGATGTTCCTAGTGACATCTTTCCAAGTCACGTAGAACTATTCAGAGTTTTCGGTTTCCAAAGAGACGACAAAATCCAGGCGACCTTTCGGGACTGAATGAGCATCTTTGGTGCTCTGCACGCGCGTGCAAGTTAGGCGTTTCCTGGAAATGATTCACCGTGACAGTGAGGCACGCTCTACCTCTGCCTCTGCCTGCTGAATGAATCAAAGGGACCTATATGTACTCGACAAATTTAATAGTAGTGTGCTTTGGCTTTCATTTGATGTCGTTAACGGGAAATGTGAATGACATTAAATATTTTGACCGACAATCTTTGCGAGCGTTTATTCCCGCAATGGTATATGAACTCATTTCCCTTTCTGGTTTTACACCCGGCCTCGAAAGTGTTAAGCTGCGACTGGAAATTGGCACTTCAGCTTTCATATTTATATACCAGGACTCGATGAACTATTTGTTACGATCTCTTCGCAAAATCTGAATAATTATTTTGCTTTTTATTCATCCGGCTAAAATTGAAGTACCAAAATACTTCTATAGATGAGGATCTTATTGAAATCCAGAGGCGGAAGACCAAAAGTTCTAGGCAATTTCATGTTAGAGGAAGAAACATGCGGCGTGTTTGTTGGTTAAATTAAATACGTCTTGCTGTGTTGAATGGGAAGATCGTTTGACGGAGACGCTGGAAATGGAGGGGTAAACATAACAATAATAATTGTAAATTTGAATCTATCAAACTTTCAAATCGTCAGACCTTGTTCGATTCCCGCTCATCCCCGATTTGCGTGCCACCTATGTCGTGATCATTGCGTTTAATCATCGTGCAAAGAGACAAGGATAGCCGTGTGTGTACTACATAGTGGCATTATTAGTGCCTTTTGGGTTGAAGGTAAACAACACGACACACAAGCATTTTTTTAAAATAATAGTGGTATGCCAGTTAACGGTATGCATATGCTTGCATAACTGCATATACCAGAACATGTCCAGACAATTTTTCGTGTTTTTCTTAAATGTCATAACATTTTTATTGGTACATTAATAATCCACTATATCCGTTATTGAATTCCCCGTAATGTTCATTTATAATATCGGGTCATTTTTTAAATCAAAATTTATTTGAAAATAAATTTCACGTGGAAACTGCATCACGGCGTTGCAAACGGTGTTTCGGTACCAAATTCACGGTATATAAGAGTTGCGTGCGCCATCTAATAGTAGCGGCACTTCTAATGACTGGGTATGGCACCCTCCCGATGACGGGATTGCTTGTAACCGAGAGTCTGTAAGCAATTACCACTCGAAACGTCAAGCGTTGGAATGTGATTGGCCCTCCATTCTAATGCAAGACTGAATAGAGAGG
The DNA here is from genome assembly GCF_020631705.1 of Daphnia magna. Lineage (NCBI taxonomy): Eukaryota > Metazoa > Arthropoda > Branchiopoda > Diplostraca > Daphniidae > Daphnia > Daphnia magna. The sequence continues at coordinate 10,311,232 of NC_059188.1, read as the reverse complement.
TAATAGCTATCAGCTGATGTCACGATGTGGGTCATATAGTACAGCAATATGATCCGGGCCAACATCGTGACAGTTCTGGAGGATACTATTAGCATGTCATTAGAAGTTCGCGTAACCTTTTTTTATTCCCGCAAGGACGCGGAATAAATCAACGTCTATCTAGTTTTCCCCGGCCTGAATTGGTTTGTGCATTTACATTAAATTCCACGTCAACTCTTTTTAACTATTTTTAGATAACGGATAGCTTTTACGATGGTACAATCCTGCTATTTATTAAAATGATCAATTCAGCCACTCTTTGGCTGAATTGTTATCAGCAATTTTAAAAATCCTGTACTATCAGCAAAAAGCAGAACAGTGACAATACGTGAGCTGGCCGCAAAGTAGCAGAACAAGAATCGTGTGTGTTAGCAAGTCAAATCAACAAAAAGCGGTGAGAAGCGGATCAATCTCCATGGGATTTTCTTCTTCATTCAGCGCATTTCTCAGTATACAACTTCCTCTCCACATGTCCCAAAACGTCTTGTCCCAAAGCGTCCTTGTCTTTAATTACCGGTAAGTGCTGCTCCGTGCCCAATTGAAATTGTAAACTTGAATAAATACAAATCCCGCACTAAATCTTGCCCGGTCTTTGTATCAAAATTTTATCTAAACAAGTTATTTACTATGCATCACTTGATCTAGGAGTATCTCTTGCGCCAGCTAGAGCTTCTTCACCAACACGTCTAGCTGTGTCGGGACTTGCAGGCCGAATAACTTGTTCCTGTTCTGTTCGTGGTATTTCTAATTTTGGTTGTTTATTTTCACCGTCTTCTTCAATATCATCCTCTCTACCTCTCTTTTCCCCTTGGCCTTCCTTTAATTGGGATTTTTTAGTTAATTCTTTAGCCGCTGCTTCTGCTTCTTCCATGGTTTGATAAGTTTCATAAATTTTACGATGTCCAGGTGATTCAGCAAACTGTCTAGATGGATCTTGCAATGTAGACCATGTTGCATAAATTGGTTCCCAATTGACACCTTTTATTTTTACATCTTTAGATTCATGCCATTTATGTATAGCATAAGGTATTTTTTGTTTTGAATAAGGTGAGTCAATTAATGCTGAGGGATTCTGACTCCATGACCATAAAATTGTAGGTACTCTACCATCTCGCACAAAATTAATAGGGTAAATTTTTCCATCTGGAGAATTATAATTCATGATTATAGTATCCGAATCTGGTATATATTGAAACATAACCATTCCGTGTCCCCATCTTTCTACGTGATCCAAATTTTCAAATTCGTGGAATGTTTTAAATGCAAGTGCCCGAATTTCTGGATGTTTGGTTGATTGTGAGTTCCACCATTTTTTTACGTCTTCCATCTCGTCATAAGCGTCATTTAATGCTTGAAATGCTGGGTCACCTCTATGTTTTCGTATACTCATGAATGAATTATCATACATTTTATCTAATGATATCAGTGGGCTATCCTTTGATCTTGATAATTTAACGTATTCATCACTTAACCGATCTTTTAAGTGCTTTTTATAATCCGTAAAAAAAGGTTTTAATATTGATGGCATTAGAGCTTTTGTCCATGGACTCTCGCTTCCACGCATCTTCATTGCAATATTGTCTTAATTAATGGTATTTTTTTCTCTCTGGTGGTGTCCATTCCACACACAATTTTTATTTTAAACGTGAGATTCAACAAAACGAAATCCAATGTCGCTTTGAATTCAATTGTCGGTCTATACGTATTTACACAAAGAAACGTTAACGTTGGTTCGAAACGCTTACGAATGAAATTCTTTTCTGCCCACGCCCTGCAAAAAGAAAATGTACACACTAAGCGCGTTTCGTAAGAAACGTGACAATTTGTCGTTACGTGAGCGTTCGCCCTTTTTTAACCTTGCCATTGAAAAGAATAAAAAAAAAACTCGCCGTCCACTCAGCACGATTCTTATCCATTGATCAAAGCTCATTTGATTCCTGACATAGCGGACGCACTGTCTTCATCACAAGACGGCATGCTTCACTAACTTCCTCATTGTCTATCGATTTACTCTTGACGCCCTTGGCATATTTCATCCGGAAAGAGTTTTTTTTTTTTTTTATTATTATTATTACAATAAGGCACAACAAAAATATTCGGAAGCCCCAGACAGTTTTTTCAAGACATGCGTCAACCGTCGTTACAATAGAAAAGAGAGAGAGACTGGCATGGAAACCATAGCAGTGCTGACTGCTTAGGGGGTTGGGAGCGTCCGGTCTAACGTTATTCGGACAGCGGTCGATTTCCCACAAACTCGAGTTGTGATGTCGTTTTTGACAGTGTTCTATAGCCAACAGTTTCATAGTTGCAACGTTATAATCAACGTTTGAAGTACGATCGTTGGCATTAATAAATTTGCGTTTTCGCAGCAATCACCGAAAACAGGAGGAAAAATAGTATAACGTTGCCATAGCGTCCTGCCATTCTTAGTTTATCATCGACCGTCTCGAGCGTTCGATAGACGCAGTGTTGCAGTAGATCCGCTCCAACACAGTGGAAACGTATCAGTTCGAATCGCGCCTTCATGTCGCCACGTTACGAATCGAAGAAACCACCTAAGCAAAATCAATTGAAGTCGAAATTCCACTTGGACAATTATCGCCACCATTCAAATGGGATCGCAAGTCTCGCAGCCGGTGATAGTTGAACAAGTGCGGCCGGGACTCTACTGTTGCCGATGGCGGATGGCAGAGAGCGTTCGCGATTTCCGTTGTTACGCGAACGCGTTCAAACTACGTGGCCGTCGGCCCAACTCGTACAGCATCACGGCCACCTGGATCGAGAAGAAGTACACCGTTATTGTGGAAGCGTCACGAGAATCTGTTCAGAAATCTAGTCAGCCCGAAACGGCTAAATTATTCAGCATCGGAGAAGATGAGTTGGACACCGATGCCACACTTTCTGCACGAGAAGAGAAAAGAAGAGATTTGCCGCAATCCGTCTGGATCAGTTACGGAGGTAAGACATAACGAACAAAAACTTTAAGAAATTCATTTACCTTTCCCCCTGATTCTTTTTTCAGGCGGGCAGAATCAAATTTTACCTGAATTAGCACCTGGTGTTTGGAGAACGAACGATTTCCAGTTCAACACTTCACTGGGCCAACGCTCATTACCTTACAGGGTAATGACCGGGAGGCCATGGGCGGGATGTGGATTGACGTTTCGTTTGTGGATGGACTTCCAGACGACCAGTCGAGGAGAAAGGACGGCATTGAGACATTTCAGCGATGCCTTCAATAATCAGAGCTATTGTGATGTCCAATTTGAGCTCGGATCAGAGACGATAGGAGCCCACGTCGCTGTACTTTCAGCTCGAAGTTCCGTTTTCTCCGCCATGTTCCACAATGACATGCAAGAGTCTAATACGCGACGCGTAGTTATTTCGGATATTGAGCCACCCGTTTTCAAACAACTGCTGCATTACATGTACGCAGGTAAAGCACCTGATCTGCAACTTCTAGCCGATGAAATGGCCCAGCCGTTGCTGTTGGCCGCTGATAAATACGACGTCCAGGACCTGAAAGACGAATGCCAAGCGTTGATGAGATCGCGACTGACTGTTGACAACGCATTCGATATTCTCGTGTGGGCTCATTATCATTCTGTGACTCGATTAACAGAAGCTGCTTTGACATTCGTGGCCGAGTGTGACGAAGAAACGTGCGCCGCTCAATCCGATCTGGAAGAAATGAACAAAGTGTGTCCAGAACTCTGTAATCTCATCGCCAATAAACGCACGTTGATGAACAACCCGTCCTTGTGCCTCTGTTGATATTTGTATAGATTTACTGGGAAAATTGTGTGCCGTTTTGTATTTTGGCCGTCGAATAGGTTGTTTTCGATTGTATCTGGATAATATATGTTTTTTATGAACATATCGATGATGTGTACAAAATCAATTCGTAACAAGACCGGGTTTAGCATTACTCTCCGTAAACCGATCTTTCGCATGCTGATTTGATTCATTTTGGTTACGTGTCCACCTTTTTTTTTTTTTTTATTCTCTTCCTATATTCTGAATGTATCAGGATTCTAGGATATGTCACGTGTTCCCTCACCGTCAAGGTCGTTTTCCTGGAAGTTTCTGTGAAAATTCATTCTGAAGATAAAGAAAAAAGGAAAATTTTGATTATCTCACCTATCCTTTTCTTTAAACGTTGACTCCTCCTACTTTTGTGTTACTATATAGTAGTTAGAAGCAGATATCGTCATTCCTAGCCAACTATCTATTTGCATCAGTTCACTGCAATTGCTCTCACAGTCTTGCTTTACCTTCACGTTTGACTAGAGACTGACCGATTTTGTCGTCTGCAGGACGATTACGGCCGCCGCACAACTTACGTCATACAACCGACGCAGAGGTAAAAGTCGAAGTATTCGCGAGCAGTTTAGGAATATTGAAGTGTGACAAACATGAAAAGGTAAAGTAAACCTTATTGTTTTACGAAACAGAAAACCTTTATCTCTGGGAAAAAAGGGTCGTTGTCATAGTAACCATTTTAATCTTAATGTGTGGGGAATTTAACGTTGCCGCAACATCATTACGTCGATTTATCTGCAAGTCCTAGCCAGTATTTTGTTTGCATGTTTTTTTGGAAGCCCATTCGTGTGACAGGGGTACTTAAATATCGATTCTGTAGTTTTAATTTTTTTTTTTTCACAGCAGAAGTCCTTTTAAATCGGACAAGACTGGAATCGCTTTCGTTTCATCTTCCACACACGGGAAGAATGATAAAAAGTAAATGATTAAAGTTTATTAAATTAACTGTTGATAAACGTACATCACGTATATACAGGCCAGTTGAAATCAGCATTGACCAGGTACGACCAGGACTGTTTTGCGTTCATTGTCAATGGGACAAACCGAACGACTCAGTTGCCGGAAACAAGAATGCCAACTTCCTAGCTAATCCGTTCTCCGGCTTGTCGATCAAAGTGCCTGAACAAGATCGAACCCAGCCTTCGCCTCTTTTCGGGACAAAGAGCTTCAATGGTAACACGAAGAGTACTGCTACGGGACTAGTATTAAAGCCGGCGGCTTTCAATTTTACGGCCAGCGTACCATCGACATTATTTAGTTTTGGGTCTCCAGAAAGCAAGGCGCCTCAACAACAGCAAACTTCCACTCTTGATGAAGAAGCTGAAGTATTGTTAACATTTTTTTATTTTATTTTATAGCGAATGATTATTATTCATTTATCACTGTCGTTTTCCAACACTTATCGCAGGCGAAAAGCTCCGAGACGTCATTAGTACATACTCCATTGGGATTTTCCACCAATACCTCTGGACAACCTGAAACCAAAAACGAGACGGTCAAATATGTTGCTGAATTCACAGTAAACCAGCAGGCATACATTTTGAAAGCATCGTTCACCACGTCTTCGTGCAACATCGTGGGTTCATTAGCCCTGAAGGAAGTCAGAACGAAATCCTGGCTGGACACCGACAAAGTAACGGGTGACTTTGACGAAAAAGATGATATTCAGTTACCATCGGCTGTTTGGGCGAACCTCAGTGGAACCGAAAAGAAATATCACAATCTTACGTTAGCGAGTTTGGATCATTCCTGGGTGTCGGATGATTTTGATGGGAGCTTTGCCCGTTTTACTAGTTTCAATGCCGGTCCTACCAATTGGAAATCGCTGGCCTGTTCAGTATGGGTACAGTTTGAAACGTCCAATATGAGAGAAAAACAAGCTCTTAAGCAAATCACTGACTTGTACGTCAAACAGACGTACTGCGACGTGCAATTCTTGCTCAAAGACGATGAGCACATTGGGGGCCACCGATATATATTGATGGCTAGGAGTCCAGTATTTGCCGCAATGTTTAAAAACGACATGGAAGAGACAACCACTGGCGAAGTTAAGATTGAAGATTGCGAACCAGATATTTTCAAGCAGCTTCTTCACTACATCTACTCGGGAAGGACTTCGACGCCGTTAACTGATGCGATCGCTCAATCGTTGTTCGTGTTAGCCGACAAATACGATATCCAAGACCTGAAGAAAGAGTGTGTCACTTTTCTGCTGTCCTGCCTTAGGATGGATAATGTGGTCGGTTTATTGGTCTGGTCACATCTTCACTCAATTGAAGAGTTAAAAGAAGTCACGCTCACCTACATGGCCCGTAATGGCAAAGAAATTTATCTTCTAAAAGATTTGGAGGAATTAGCCAAGAACTATCCAGAACTCTCCGTCTTGGCTTTTCGACGTATGATGGGTTGCACAGTCCATTGAGTTCAAGAGTCAAAATGACGCATGGATCAAAGCTTTCATGTCTTTAATTTTACGTTTAATGGAAATGGGAAATACATAGAAGAATATAACCAACTGTACCAGGCTTATACCTTCATTTGTTCGTTCTTGTTCCTTGTTTTTTAGAAGGATCGAAGATATGCTGAATGGTGTTAAGTTTCGGCTTAGCTAATCTTGCAGAGTTACACTAAGCTGGAAGATTGCAAAATGTTCCTTACATACAAGCCATCGTGCTTCGGTAAGATGAACGGTCATCGATCGAGCAAGCCGTGGGAAAAGACATTTTTGGTCGTTCCCATCACTTCGAGCATCGGTCGTTTTCGCTTTATGGGTCTGATTTTGATTTGACGCTCTGTTTTATCGCGTACCAAAACGCAGCCTCGACGTAAAGCATTTCTCATGGGAATTGAGATGGTCTTCAGCGTTATCCTTTAATCTCATTCTTGGTGTTCAACTTTAGTTTGAATTAGTTTTTTTTTGCTTTTACGCGGCGTTTCCTTGTTTCTTACCCGTCCTTCGCCTTAGTCATACTGGGTTAACGGTTAGACAAAATTAGTTTTTAATGCACTTGCAATACGGAGCTTGCTGTTGGCTACCAAAGCTTATCAAGACCTTTGGTTTCGTAAATATTAATTTACATAAACTTTGATGGAAACACAGCAAAATGGGTTCTTGGATTCCCATTATAGAAAGGTCATCGGATAGATGACGTGTCATTATCGCCAAGGTTATTTTTCTAGAAAATCTTATGCAAATTCATTTTGAAAAGATGAAAACAAAACAAAAAGGCTTAGCTTTTGTACCCAACCCACCTTTTCACTGAATAGGCCATTTCATTAAAAAGAAAACAAAACAAAAATGCATAGCTTTCGTACCCATCCTCCCATATTTTGGCTAAATAGGTGACCCTTCCTTCTTTGTATTTCAACAACCAAAACTGCCATTCCCATTGTGCGATTCATTTGCTGTGGTTCACTGTAATCCGGGGTTCTTATTTTCTCTTCATGTTCGAGTAGGTACACTCGCCTCCATAAATATGTGCCCCCTCCGAATGGCGGGAAAACTTTAGTACCGCTGCCAATGTATTGAGAGAGAAAGAGAAAAGTTTTCCCGCAATTCGGAGGAGGGGGCACATATTTATGGAGGCGAGTGTACTTATACTAACCATTTTGACCGCCAGCCGAACGACTACGCCTGTATACGCCAACTGATCTCCTAATTTGTGTTTTTACTCCGTGTGTGATAGACGAAGAAAAAGAACCTGAAGCGTCTACGTAAAATTCGAGAACGTCGAAGTTTGACAAACATGACAAGGTATGCCGATACATCTATAGATCTTTACCAGCATTTGTTTTGCATGATTTCTAGAAACACTATTTTCAATAAACTTATCCACTAATCTTAAAATGTTGATTCTGTTCATCTTTCCTTCGTCTAGTGATTCCAACAGATCTTTCAAGTTCGGATCTGGTTTAACGTCCAGTACCACGCCTGTCAAGAACGTTATAAGGTGAACGCTTTAAGTCCAATGCACGACCTGTTAATGAATATATTCCATGCATGTACAGGCAGGTCGAAATACGCATTGATCAGGTACAACCAAGTCTGTTCTGCGTTTATTGTGAATGGAATGTACCGAAATATCAAGCAACGCCACCTGAAAAACCTTTGACAAACGATGCAATTTTCGGTGACAAAAATGCCAACTTGAAAAACCCATCGCAACTAGGAAACAATGACGGGAATTCTGGCACTATTAAAGCGACGCTTTCGAATCAGACCATCACCTCTTCAGGTTTTGGAACATCATCGTTTGGTAAGCAACTATACTTACGTTAACTAGTTGAAAAAACAACAACCAATTGACCGCACGTCTGCATTCCTAGTTAAGCCTCAGCAGCAACAGCCCCAACCTTTGTCTGTTTTCGGGACACCAAGTTCGAGCATGAACGTTGACACGATGACCGCGGGACTAGCACAAACTATTAAGTCTTCTCTCAGTTCTGGAATGCCGATCCAAACACCAACCTCAACACCAGCAGTCATTAACTTTGGGGCTTCAGAATGCAAATTGCCTCAACAACAGCAGACTGCCCATCTTGATGAAAAGCCTCAAGTATTGTTAGCTTTTGTATTTCGTAGTGAATGATGAACCATTAATCACTTTCGTTTGCTGACACTTGTCGCAGACGAAAAGCTTCGGGACTACATTTGCATCTGCCACCAGCGAACCTTCCAATATTCGCGGTTTCCAAATTCCAGTTCCCCAATTAAACACTTCATTGGCATCCTCAAACAATATCTCCGATAAACCAGACGCCAAAGAAACCGAATACGTAGCTGATTTCACGATAAACCAGCAGGCATACACGTTGAAAGCATCTTTCGCCAAGTCTACCCGCATCACTACTGGTTCAATCGAGCTGAAGCAAGTAAAAATGAAGTCTAGGCTAGCCACCGAATTCGACGTGGAAAGCGACGGCAAGTCGATTCCCGGCAATAGAATACTTGAAAAGGGTAGCGTTCAATTGCCGTCCGCCGTTTGGGTACACCTCAATCGAAGCAAAAAGAAACATCACAATCTGAGGTTTTCGAATTCGGATCGTCGTTGGGTGTCAGAAGATTTTATTGGAATCTTTGAAGGTTTCAGAAGCTCTGAATCCGGTATTGGCCTTTGGAAATCGCTGGCTTGCTCAATCTACGTCCAGTTTGAAATTATCAATGCAGGAGAAACAAAGGCTCTGAAGCAGTTCACCAACTTGTATGTTGAGCAAATTTACTGCGATGTGCAATTTTCTCTTAGAGGAGAACAGAAGATTGGGGGCCACCGAAGTATGTTGGCGGCCAGAAGTCCGGTGTTTGCCGCAATGTTTCGGAACGGCATGAAAGAGGAAACCACTGGCCAAGTTAAGATTGAAGATTGCGAACCAGACGTTTTCAAGCAGCTTCTTCACTACATCTATTCGGGAAAGACTTCAACGCCGTTAACTGATACGATGGTTCAATCGTTGTTTGTGGTGGCTGACAAATACGACATTCAAGATCTGAAACAGAAGTGTGTCACTTTTCTGCTGACCTGCCTCACGATGGATAATGTCGTCAGTCTATTGGTTTGGTCGCATCTTCACTTTGTTGAAAGATTAAAAAAAGTCGCGCTCACCTACATGGCACGTAATGGCAAACGAATTTGTCTTTTAAAGGATTGGGAGGAACTGGCCAAAAACTATCCAGACCTCTGCGTTTTGGCATTTCGATGTATGATGAGGTGCACAGTCCACCGAGTACAAGAGTCGGTATGACGTAATGATCAAACCTTTCATGTCTTTAATTTTATGTTTAATGGAAATAGGAAATACAAAGAAGAATAACCAACTGTACAAGGCACCTTCAGCTGTTCGTCCTTGTTCCTTGTGGTTTGGAAGGATCAAAGATGTACGGAATTTCCTAAACATCGACTCAGCTAATCTTCTCTCGCAGAGTTAAGCTGGAAGATAGCAAAATAGTCTTTATAAACACGCCATCGTGTTTCGGTAAGATGAATGGTGGTTGATCGAGTATGCCGTGGGAAAAGGTATTTTTGGTCGTTCTCATCACTTCGAGCATCGATTGTTATCGTTTTGAGAGTCTGATTTTGATTTGACGCCCTCGTTTTTGTGCGTTGAAAACGCAGCATCGACGAAAAGCGATTCTCATAGGAATTAAGATGATTCTTCAGCGTTGTCCTTGAATCTTGTTTTTGGTCTTCAACTTTAGCTTGAATTCTTTCTTTCTTTTCTTCTTGCTTCACGTTCTCTTGTTTGTTACCGTCATTATCCTTAGGCACACTGGGTTAAGGATTAGGCCAAATTAGTTTTTAATTCACTTGCAGTACGGAGCTTTCTGCTGGCGACAAAAGCTTATCAAGACCTATGATTACGTCAATTTTAATCGACATCTGTTTTCTTTGAAACATGGATAAATGGATTCTTGAATTTCAAATATGATTTATTCCTCGGATACGGGATGTACATTGCCAAAAACAGTTTCCCGGTAGACCCTGAGCAAATTCAATCTTAAAAAAAAAAGGAAAACAAGAAAAGACTACCATGACAATCTCATCTATCTTTACCCTTAAATGTTGACCTCACCCCCCATTTTTTTTTCTTGTTTAGCCAAACCCTGAAGCAAATGCTGTCACTCTTATTGCACAATCCATTTGCTTCAGTTCACTGCAACTGCTTCTTGTGTTTACGTTTACGTTCGACTGGAGACTTTTGTCGCATCAAGTGAGACGATAACAACTGTAGCCCTCCAACCCTCCCCCTAACCACGTAACTTACGTTCTACAACTGACGGAGAGGTAAAGGCCGTAGTATTTGTGAGGAATCTGAGAATACCGAACACAAAAGGGTAGAATAAACGTTATAACGTTTTTTGATAGAAAATGTTTATCTCTGGAAAAGGGACTGTTGTCATAGTAGCCATTCTTATCTAGTGTACGTATGGAATTGAACGGTGTCCCAATACCTTTATGCCTATCTATGTGCAAGGCCGCTAATCAGTATTTCTGTGCATCTAGAAACAAAATCGCCAGCAATCCCGATAAATAAGTCCAGAATCCTTCGTTTGAAGGGAATCGGTAAAGTAGGATAATCATTGTCCGCACAAGTTTGGAAACGGTTCAGCTTTACCCAAACCATGCTTGGAATCAATACTAAAAGGTAAACGTTATTAGTTTAATGAAATTTCCTTTTGAAGAAATGTACATCACGTATATATTCAGGGAGTTAGAGATAATCGTCGAACACGTACGTCCGGGACTCTTTTGCGTACATTTCCAATGGAATTATCCGAGCATGACGGTAAAAAAAAAAAATAAGGACGTGAAAAACCCATTACAATTAGGAAACAATGACGGGAATTTAAACACTGATAAGGCAGCAATTTTAAATCCGGCCATCCCCTCCTCAGGTGCTGGAACACGAGCCGTCGGTGAGTAACTATAGAAACATTACAACCTAATCAATAGATGCACGTCTGTTTTAGTAGAAGGTATGGTATCAGGATCGCTGTTCGATGAACTTCAGCAGCAAGAAGTCCAGCATTTCCTGTACGGGACATCAACAGCCAACAGAAACCATCCACAGACCCACCACAGATCCTTAAGACATACAATTGGTTATGTACCCCTTGCTGGACTTGTAAAACGCAATGTGCCTCGTCAACGAAACTTTACGTTTGTTCCTCCAGTAATATTAGCTTTATTTCTGGCAAAATTTTGTCACGAATTGCAACTGTTTTACGTGTTATTTATTACAGGAAACTCCATTTGAATCTACCGCCAGAGAATCTTCAAGTGTTCATGGTATACCAATTGAACTTCCCGAAGTAAATACTCCATTAGAATCCTCTATCAATACCTCCGGTCAACCTACAGCCAAAGACGATGCGATTAAGTATACTGCTAAATTCTTAATAAACAAGCAGGTATACATTTTGAAGGCATCATTCACCACGTCTACGGGCATCACCTTGGGTTCATTAACCCTAAAGCAAGTGACAACCAAACCCTGCCCAGCCACCGAAAAGGCAATAGTAGACGAGGTAAGCGGCGAACCGAGCCGCTTTGAGGGCAAAATTGAGAACGATAACATCCAGTCACCATCGGCTGTTTGGGTGAACCTCAGTGGAATCGAAAAAAAACATCGAAAGCTTAAGTTTTCGAATTCAGATCAGTCCTGGGTGTTGGATGATTTTGACGGCAGCTTCGTCCATTCCGCATGCTACAATACCGGCCCTACTGATTGGAAACCGCTGGCTGGGTCGCTATGGATCGAGTTTGTAACTTCCAATATGGGAGAAAAAAAGGCCCTTAAGCAAGTCACCGACTTGTATGTCGAACAGATTTACTGCGACGTGCAATTCTCTCTTAGAGGAGAGCAGCAAATTGGAAGCCACCGAAATATACTGGCGGCCAGAAGTCCAGTGTTTGCCGCAATGTTTCAGCACGACATGAAAGAGGCAACCACTGGACAAGTTCATATGGAAGATAGCGAACCAGACGTTTTCAAGCAGCTCCTTCACTACATCTACTCGGGCAGGATTTCGACGCCGTTAACTGATGCGATGGCTCAATCTTTGTTCGTGGTGGCTGACAAATACGAAATTCAAGACCTGAAAGAAGAGTGTGTCATTTTTCTGCTGACCTGCCTCAGGATGGACAATGTTGTCGGTCTATTGGTCTGGTCGTATCTTTACTCGGTTGAAGAGTTAAAAGAAGTTACGCTCACCTTCATGGCCCATCATGGCAAAGAAATTTGTCTTTTAAAAGATTGGGAGGAGCTAGCCAAGAACTATCCAGAACTCTCCGTCTTGGCAACTCGACGTATGATGGATTGCAAGGTCTAACGGGAGGAAAAATAAAAAAGTGGCTTGGTAACTAAACTTTATACATGTATCGAACGTTATGTTTCGTGAAAATTTGAAAAATACACAGGATAATGAATAAATGTACGAGGCATTTACCTTCGTCCAGGGCTGATCGATTAAGAAATGGAACTGCCCTGGCACAAGTTGTTGTTTATAAGAATTAGCAATACTTCACGTTCAGTTTTTTTAGGGTAAAGAAAATGCGAAAACACAGCACGAAGGAAAACACAAGTTGTTTCCTAACTTGTCTTTTTAAGTAGAAGCTCAGAAATCTAGTTTTGTTATGTTTCCGTTTATCGGTGGGTTTTGGCAGCTCACGGAAATGAATCGGTTAACAATTAAAGCAAGTTGGGTTGTCTCTCAGTATTTGCATTCGCCAAAACAGACATGCTGAATTATGTAAACATCGATTTAGCTTACCTCTTTTGTAGCGATACACTGAACTCAATGTTTGCAAAATGTGCCTTACATAAGAGCCATCAAATTTCGACAAAAGGGACGGTCATTGTCCGACGGAACTACTTACTTGAATTTGACTACTGACCTAGTAAGATTGACAATTTCGAGTCGTTCTTGCGGTGTTTCGTGATCGTGAGAAAACCCCATTTTTATTTTTCGTTGGTAAACCTGTAGGGCATCGCCTTGTTGATCTAATTTTGACTAGTGAGCTAAAAACCACCTTCATCTTGTAAAGCGCTCGCAGGTCTGACTACATTTTGATCGCCAAAGTTTTCTATCTATTTCTATAAAAAAAAGCTTGTTTGATTCCCATGTTTATGCCAATCGTGATTGCTGGTTTTATACAAATGAAAAGGCCGCGTTAATTCAAGTTCTTTGCTCTATGGAGAGGTCCAGGAAAAAGTATCACAATGTATATAGATTTTCCTGGGAAAACATACACCGGAAAAAAAAAATGAATTTGAATCATGTGACATCCAATGGTGATTCAAAAACAAACAGTACAATACTTGTAAAAACATGGATGATTAGTTTGAATCTACCGCCAACCCCATCCATCTGCTGACCAGGTAAGACATTTTTTTTTTTCCTACCCACTAAATGAATGATTCGATTTCTTACTTGATTTCTTCAGGTATAGTACTTTATTCTAGTTCTGGAATATGCTCGAGGCATTCCCAAAGAAAGAAAAATATTTCGTTACAAAAGAAACAAAGTCATTTTCTTTATTTATGGTCTAATTTTGTTCGTATGCGATTTCGGCCAAAGGAAAGTCGCAAAAGTCTATCAGGAAGAGCAGCAAAGACTTAACGTAGCGAAACTTCGTATTCAATTATTGATAGTAATGACAAGTACGTACGAGGTTTTTGCCGGAATCAAAATCCAGCTACATTCGTCCTTTTTACTTTTATATCCTGCTCATTGCAAAGGACTTTGGCCTCTGATCCCTCTTGATCTCCACATCAACAAATTCGAGAGAAAAAGCTTGAATGTTTGTTGTTTTTCAGCAAACAACTGAAAGAATATTTTACACGGAAACTTTCATAAAGAAGAATATTAGAAGAAAGCATCTCTATTAATGGCTTCATTCTAAAATTAACTGGCATTGGATGAATCACGTTCTGTCTCTCGCCTAATATATCCAAGAGAAGCCGTGGAGTCTTCCGCCAAGGTAGGAGTAAGCTGTTACTTCATCTTATAGGGTATCGATCGATAAATATTGCTGAATAGAAAGAAGACTGAATGCAGCTGTGATTCGGTCGGTTCGATTCAAAACATCCAAAGTTCCTATATTTCCTTCTTAACTCGTTGAAATTATACAGAGACATGGAACTTGTTTCATAATGACGATGACTATGAGATCCAGCAAGTAAAGAAGCCACATCCATTGGCTGTGGGGCGGAGATCCAAGCTTCAGCCATTCTCCATTTCCACAAGACATTATTTTTTTTGCATTGCCAGAGTAAACAAAAGTATTAATAATCGTCAAGTATTGTTTTGCTGTGCCCTGTCATTGACGTCCTGGTTGCAGAACCCACAAGAGGCAGTAATACAAACTACTTTTAACAACCAGTTAGAAGACGTTGTATTTAAAAAAAAACTGATAAAATTATTCCATGTGCGTTCTAAACTGCACAGGTGCTACACACAGCTGAGCTCACGCTTCAAGACGCACCGTGAAAGAATTTAATATTCGACCTACTTTTTGCCAACTCGAACCAATGGCACTACGAAAGATTATTTGTTTTTAAAACACGCAGAGGCGTGAAAACTACGGTTTAAAGCAATAAGAATAATTGACGATGTAAGCACTACCTTCTACTTTTTTTTTTCCTCTTTTATTCAAATAAACAACGAATAAATCATTTCGATTATTATTCACCCATCCGCAAACAACAAAGGAACGTTTTCTTTTTCCAGAAAATTGAAACCTACTGAACCTACCTGCACGTGGGTGGGGGGAAGGGTGATGTAAAAAAAAAAACCTTTTCCATTATGTTGGGGGGATAAGCAACGACCTTGAACATTTATTTAAATGACACAAAAATACCGAGAACTAGCTAAAGGATAAATATGAATATGAAAAAAGGGGCGTATATTTCGTTTTTGCATTCACAGTCAATTCAGAACGTGTGTACATTTTGAGTGTGCACTAGTGTCTCCGCTGGAAGTTAAAATAATTAAACAAAAACAAAAAACAAAAGATGTCGATCAAAGTGGACGAAATGCGTAGAGGACTCTTTAAAATATCGTGGACGATGGAAGGTTTAGGACACGACGATGTGACAATACAAAAGGGTGTCTTCCAAATCAACAACTCTGCACGCTCTACTTACATTGTTTACTCACGATCCCGAAAGCCATCGCTAATTGATTACGCTGACGTGTGCATAATGCTGAAAAAAAAGGCGAACCAGTTAGAAGAAGACAATCAACAGCAGATGTCGGCTGCTCCGGCCGATATGAAAACGCCCGTGTGTAAAAATGGCCGGACGATGTCGTTCATGGATCATTACGAAACTCCGCTATTCGTCTGGGTAGAGAACGAAGTGCTCGTCAAGAATGCCATGATGCATCTAGAAGATGCGTGGCAAATCTTTGTGCCCATCACCAACTACAATGAACCAACAGTCACGTTATACATGGATTTCGGGTCAAACAGCTTAGGTCAAACGAGAATGATTAAAGACTTTGCTGAATTGTTCGTCAATCAAACGAATTGCGACGTGCAGTTTCGTATTCAAGGGATAACTATCGGTGCTCACGTCGTGATTCTCTCAGCTCGCAGCTCCGTTTTTGCCGCCATGTTCCAGTGTGACATGCAAGAGTCTAGAACGAAGAAGGTCGTCATCGAGGACATCGAACCAGAAGTATTTCGACAACTCCTTCATTACCTTTACACGGGCACGTGTCCACTATTGAAGATGAAATCAATTACTCAAGATCTGTTCGTGGCCGCTGATAAATACGACATCGATACGCTGAAAGATGAATGCGTCGATATTCTGTTGGCACAGCTGGAAATCAAGAATTCGATTGGCATGCTAATTTGGTCTCATTTGCATTCGATCACGACCCTCTTTGACGCTTCGATCAAGTGCATTGCTACGCACGGGTCCACCATTTGCTTCTTGCCTGAATGGAAGGATTTGACTCACGATTATCCCGATTTATGTCTGATGGCTACACAGCAAATGATGAAGAACAAGATTCACGGTAGCGTTTTCGGAAGCGATTGCGAAACTGAATGCGAGCAGGATCCTCTGGTCGACCGAACCGGACAATGTCTTTAAAACCAGCCGTCAAAGTAATTGCGAAAATGATGCCGAATGGCTTGAATTTCCCGAACAAATTCGAGGCATCGCTTCTCTTATAAAACTGTGAATCCTTTGCCATTGTTTACTTTATGTTGTATACACTGAAGAAATGTGTCATCATTTTTGAATTTGCCTTTGCTTTCTAGAGGCATCACCAACGTCATCGGTTCAATTATTCATTATGCTAATAGTATAGGCCTACCATGTAATGTATCAATTGTTGAACATGTATAGTCTAACTGACGTTCGCCTTACATATGCAAACGGTCACATTAAA
This sequence comes from Daphnia magna, assembly GCF_020631705.1. Classification (NCBI taxonomy): domain Eukaryota; kingdom Metazoa; phylum Arthropoda; class Branchiopoda; order Diplostraca; family Daphniidae; genus Daphnia; species Daphnia magna. Next base: position 10,294,470 of record NC_059188.1, on the reverse strand, counting down.
TAATCGTTACGTTTCATTTCGCTTTTTTCGTTATTGTTTTTTTAAACACGCCTCTACACCGATGCAAATTGCATTGCTTTCGATCTACGTTGGTAACTTGCTGCAATAGCGTAGGTTTTCATACAAGTAGATTGGAGTAGCCTAGATACGTTATCTTCTGCGGGAATCAAATTTTCTTTCTCGCACGCTGAGAATCAAATAGGAAAATCAGCGACATTGTGTGTCAATTGCGTTCACTGACCCTGATTGCATATTTATAAACTTGTTGAATGTTCAATTACAGACTCAACTTTTTTCAAAGTTCAAAAACCGAAAAGTCAAAGTCCTAGAAAGTTGTTACCTCTGTTCCAAAAGAGGTTTAAAAACTAGAAAAAATAGAGACTATCGGGAAATAAAAGTTACATAATAAAAATTCAAAGGACTTACATAACAAAAAAGGAAATTTATTTCCAAGGCTACAGTAAGAAAAACAAAACAAACATAACAAAAACTTCCGTTTACTTGTTCACGGACTGAGAGCAACGCCCAAACGAAACAATCGGCATACAAAACACAAGGAGAAGTTGACGAAGTACAGCGCCTGTTCTAGTGAATGTTTTGAAGAAAATCTGCTCGCGTAGAAAAAATCACGTATTCACGCTCTTTCACGACGCATTCGTACCATTTTGGGGGTGCGTTTTAAAGAAAAACACCTGCGGCGACAACCTGCTTGATTATTTGTTTATACCAAAACGTTCTGTAATCTCAACGATACGCTGTAAAAGTCCTGCAGCTTTTTCCTCTTATTTCCAGTTTTTACGTTCTGTCGCATACCGGACTGGCGATTGACACCAACGGCATTGCCATCGATTGTTTACGGGGGAAAACGCATCTCGCTCTAGGGCATTTATACGGAAGGCGGGACGAGGCTTCTCACCTGTAGTTTAAAAGGTTGACCGTAGTATTACTGACGAATATAATTGGCATTTTGCACGTGTTGTGAGGTTGTTGACGCCCAGACGAACAAGTTGATTTCACCGACGAACGCTACAATCAAACCAAGATCTTGATGCAGTAAGTAAATCCACGATAGCTCATAACTTTTATTATCGTAATGCAAATTAATTGTAGTGAATATTGAAATTTTGTGATGGCATTTTACAGAACACAAGTGAGAAATGCCGATTCCCACAAGTCACGAAGTTCGTCCTGGATTGTTTCTCATTCACTTGACTGAAAATGACATTAAAAAGGGGGAACAGAATGTTTACCTCAGGAAATGTGATTTCTATCCTTACACATTGATTTTTGAATGCCTTGAAGGCTCACAAGAACCTGTCATGCTTTCATTAATCAAATGCCAGTCCAACAAGATGAAAACCTTGCCAGTGGGCAGCAAATATTCAGATTTGGCCAGAGCTAACCAAGGTAGCAAATACGAGGATGACCAACCAGAATTTGTCTGGATCTTACACAATAAAGAACAAAAACCAACGCATCTTAAACTGCAATGTAACAACGATGACGTAGCCAACACGAAAAGAACGTGGGGGCCTGTCAAATGTCCACTCGACAAGACGTTCGACCTGTGGCTGGATTTTGGAACGCAGACTCTTGGTGAGAAGACCGTCTTAAACGAATGGGCAAACTTACTCATCCAGCAGGACTTTACCGATGTCGAATTCAACGTTCAAGGGGAACTGATGGGCGCTCACTCACCGATCATCACGGCCAGCAGCTCCGTGTTGGCCTCGTTAGTTCGCGGCCGTCCGACGAAAGGCAACAAAAAATCGGTCAAAGTCGTTCACATTGGTGACGTTGAACCGCAAGTGTTCCAACAAGTTCTTCATTATATATACACGGGTAGAATCCCGCTAATCGAAGAGGATGGCATGGCGGAACGATTATTCAAAGCAGCAGATACGTACGGCTTGGAATCTTTGAAAGAGGAATGCACGAGGTTCGTGTTTGCTGACCTCGACGAGCACAACGTCGTCGACACTCTTATCTGGTCATACAAAAACTCGCTGTTCAGCCTCTACGATAGTGCACTCAACTTTGCTGTCCAAAACTACGCTCGTGTGAGCTCGCAACCTGATTGGCAAAATTTGATTGACAATCATCCGCAGATCTGTTTGCGAGTGTCGCAATTGATGGATCCCTTGGTGTCTAACACTTTAGCTAAAGAAACTAGAGGCACCTAATGATGATGTTGCATTTTTACCTTGTATATGTACATTGCGAGAAAAGAAAAACAAATGTGATTAAATGAAAACTTGTTTGTCCAGATTATTGCAATTTCTTAAAAACAAAGAACTGTGCGAAGGCGGCAGCATAAGGAATCGTATCGGGATTCTTATCGATAGCCTTCAGTTTACAAAGTTGAACGAACCCGCCTTCGTCCCGGCACGACAAAGACCAAACAAAGGACTCCCGATAACAGGAACTGTCTTTCTGGTTAGATGTGAATTAAAATTTTTATTATTCGTCTGGCAATTACTATGACTTCAATTAGCAATACATTGAAGCGATGGCAAAACAAAGCAGAACAAATGAAACGACTATACGATTTGCAGTATTTAAAAATAAAAAAGTTGGAAAAAGAAAGTTTTAAAAAATTCGTTCGTTTAGTGTCGCAATGAATGCGTTATTCATGTGACCACAATACTCGTGCCAGTCGACTTGTCGGAAACGTCCCTCCACTCTAATAGAAAACAGGTTTCTGCCACCTTCGTATTTCCGATTGTTTTAATGTCTTTATACAACAGAGGTTTGAGGAAAGCGATTAATAGTTCATTAATAAAGCAAAAACATCGCATTGAGTGAGGTATTAGAAGTCCCAGGCAAATCAAAGGTCCGTCAATAACTTTCAGGGCTGATGGCCCAAGTTTCTGAGAGCACCGTCAACGATGCCTCGGATGAGAATCCTCGAAAGGCTCTGATCGATATATAGGTGGCAAATGAGGCTCAGGATTATGGTGAGATTAGGATTAGAAAGGTTGACGTACGATATAAACAAGTCTGACTAATGAAAACGTGGGTCTGGTCATGCCTGTGCATTTCGTAAAGGTATAAAATGTAGATGACTTCAAAACGACCGAATCAAACAGGTCACCTGTAAAACAAGGACAGATAGTTATAACCTAGATATGTTTTTTTTAAAGGAAAATTCGATCAAATGAAATATTGGCCAAACGAGTCAAAATTCGAAATTTGCGAAAACTCATAGCTGTAGATAACGGAAATAATTTCCAAACAGGTTATCCTAGAAAAAAAAAAAAGTTCCTTTTGATAACCTACTAAACTTTTATCCTGATGTTTTCTAATGTGATTGTGATGTTCCGTTACGGCTATCCTCTAGCCCTCTATTTTTGGGACCTCAGGTTTTACAAGTTTTACCAGCTCAATTTACACAAAAGTCTTCCGCAACAGTCCTGTTTTATAGCATCCTGATGCTTACGAAAAACGTGCTTGAAAACAACACTTTACTCAATAAGATGTCATCGAATAAGATACTGTACATATCTGCGCTTGTACGACACAGTAAATGCCTCGTATTCCGCAAAATTGAATCTCCTCTAAAAGATCAAGTAACCAAAGAGTCTTAGAATAGAAAACAATTTCGAGCAGGCATTCCCAGATGAACGTCGCATGGGCATGTACGCATTTTGAGGGAATCACGCAATGTAAATGATGAGATAGCGTAAACTCTACAAATTGATACGCTTCAGTATATATATACGGTAAACGACCTTGTAGGCTGCAATAAAATTCTCGTATAGTAATTCTCTTCTCGTAAAATCCCCGATTAATTTACGTGCGTTTAAACCATAATATTGATAGTCCCGTTTAAATTATTCACGTTTGAACGATGCTCTTCAAATCCCTTTTTCCGCATACAAAAATAGTCACGTGACTTACTCACAGCAAATTCCTTTTTTTTTCTCGTAATGTTTGAGCAAGGCGTTTTAAAAAATTCGATTAGTTAATGGGATGGTTACAATGTAGCGAAAATGTGGAATGCAAATTGTTGCACAAATTCCGAGGTTTTGTGATAATTTTTCAGTGTTTTTATTGCACTGCATCTATTCTCGTGTCACTATATACCGTTACTCGTTTTCTCTATGCAAATATTTTGGCTTGATGGTACAGTACGTACTACCTTTTTGCGGTATGTTAATGAGACATCGCAATACTCTAGTTCCTTTTTAGAGTAGGGTTGGAACATTCCCGAGAATTGCTTTCGTAATACTAACAAGTGAAATGATACTGAACTGTCATTTACCTGTTCGGAACGTGTTTCTAAGTACGTTGACGACTATAAGCCAACACAACAACCAGGCAAATGACAACTTTCAGGTGTCATTGCGTTAGGCTTTTGAAAAGTAGTGACAAGCATGCGTCAAACAGCTGTAGCACACATTGTGACGTTCTGGCGTGCCAATCCATTCTTTATTTCTATAGAAATGCTCTGTAGCAAAAACCAAAAAGGTCTGCAGTTTGCAGCAATACCGGAAAATGTATACACTTTCTCTGAAAACTGAAACAACTGGTATACTTACAACTTATAGCTATGTACTCTCTCTGACCAAAAAATGGTTGAAAATGGGCCATTGTGATAAATAAGGGGCCATTTTCTCGTCAACCGTAAACAACCAAATTGGATTGCTTGACATCATTGAAGAGCGTTGTTCAAGAAAAGAAACATAAAAGTGTTTATTTTGGAACCATCCTCGTCCAAAGCACCAAATCTACTTTCACATTACTCTGTTTACTGAGTCACATTTGTTGGAACAGGCAAAATCGATAGTACTGTTTAGTACTACCTGAATCCTTCCTTACTGTTTAGCCTTAATGATGTCTGAACCTCTTAACCTTTCTTATGACGTGACGAGTTATTCTCTCTCTCTTTCGACTCTCTGCCACCTGCCTGTCAACGTCTTCTGTTGATCATTTCTTCTGTGTAAAAGGTATGTCATCAATCAATACAATTAACTACAAGTTAAAGAGAAATAGAATGTCCTAGACGTTATTCAATGACATTCTCTCCAGAGCAAAACTTTTTTATTCTTCATAAAACACGTGATTTGGAACGAGAAGGTTAGAAGTCAATTTCTTATTCTGTTCAATGTTCATCTCCTAAAAAAGCTAGCCTCCAATTTTCGTATAGTTCGCCCATTAAGTACTTTACTAATGAAAGGCACTGCCTCGCGACAAAGCTATGGCTGTCTAATACATTTTTAATCACTACGTTACGTCCATTTAAAAATGTAACAGAACCGAAACGTATTAAAAACTTTAATCTACACACAGGATTTACAAAAAAAACAATCATTAACTTCCGTTTTTATTTCCCTGTCTTAAAAAAACCCAACAAATCCTGTTCTTCTATACCTGTTTGACAAGAGAATTGGTTTACTCGTCTCCGCCTCCTGTATTTCTTTCAAAAAAAGAACCGCCTTAGTACGAGCTCTTCTGTTACATGTATACACACAGCCCCGGCGACGATGATCCAAATCTCAATACAATATAAAAAGCCGACTTGGGAAATCGCTAACACAGTCACGCGCCCAGGCTCCTACCTGACGGACGGGATTTTCTGTGGCTCTCTGCGACAGTGTACAGTTAGTTGCCAGCGGGGATTCTGGCAGTGCTCACCTGCTTAAAGTCGCAGCTTTTCCAATTCCAGCGCGTTCCGGATAAAAAATAGTGTCAGTCGGGGAAAAAAATTAAGTGTTGCATTCTTTTTGCTTATAACTGATTGCGCTTGTTGTCTTCGTCCTTTGCGATGATGACAGTACATATGCATTTATGGTCTTCATTTTTTAATTGGATAAGAAAAACAGGTGCCATCGTTGTGTAGTAAGCCAATCGAACTTCATCGCTAGACGATTCCTATCCACTCCACAGAATTATTTCAAATAACAAACAGAATATAAAAACACTGTCGTTTTACAATCGCAATGAGAATTTCTCTCAGAGCCGTGAGTCTGAGAGGACGATGGATGCATTGGAATAGCTGGAAGGGATGGCTCTATCTGACCATATTTGTGTTCGTTTCGGGTCGTCTCTTCGTCAGTCAAGGGTTCACTATAACCTTGACTCCAACTTTAGACAAAACAGATTCGATAATTGACGGTAATGTAAACAGCATTGCACCAAAGACGCAGCACGGTGACCGTGGCTTGAAAATGGCTGTCACCGCTAGCACCTGGTCGAGTAGTCCACTGGCTGGGAACGGCCCAAAAAGTCAAGAAGATCTTATCAGCAACCAGTTGCACATTAGCAATATTTCGCCGCTTCTAGTCTTGGAAGAAAATGAAAATTCAGGGATCGCAGCGGCGGACACGTCGAAGAAGATCAATACTAATGACGAAAATAATGAGACTAATCAATCGAAACAGGAAGAAGTTAACGATGCCAGTCTGGAGTCAGAAAGAGAGCAAAGATACTGGCTGCGATCTGAACGCATTAAACGAGTTTGTCGTAGTAGAGGCGTTGTCTCTAACCCAACCGTCTTCGCAACGAGCAAAAACGAGACCCGGCCAGTTCGTTCACCCAATTCTGTAAACCTGCCAAGTAAGAAATTCACGCAATCTATTTCCTATCTACGTCTTCAGCATACAATTGGCAAGCGCATTTTGAAAAGAAAAAAACTAACTTGTCAACAGTTGGTTTATAATTTGGTGTTTATCCATTTACCGGTTATGGCCTGCTGCCACTCACACAGATAACTGCTGAAGACGGGCTAGTGTTGTTTTGAAAAATGTTTATGCTATAAATTTCTGTCGTTGTTCAATTCAGATAAAAATAATAGTGGTAGATAGACACATCGTGAATAGACCGGCTGATTTTTATTTTTCTTTATGCGCAGGAGGTTTATTGCTTTGTCATATAGACCCGCATCTATATAGCGAGTTTTGCATATTTGGCTACATCATGTTTCTACTGACGTGAGCGCGTGAATCGAACAATTCAAACAAAATTGTATTCATATTTTAAAGTCTCATTGAATTTAAAGCGTGGAAAATTGTCCTGTTTTGCACGTTTGGTCCTTTTGATTGTGATGCAACTAGGTCTTAGAGGAATGAGATTCATCAATTTGCGTAATGCACACAACTTTCTCTTCGAATTGTTCTTCACGTTTAGCAAAGTCCAGTTTTTATTGTTCGGCAGATACCGCGCGTGAGGCTACTTGAGCGTATGCACGTTTTCGTGCAATTTATTATAGTTCATCTTGTTCGACATGTTTGCCTTTTTCAATAGAAAGACAGGTCTATTATTACAACCACTTTTCCTTACCAGTACCGCCTTTTAACCACAAATTGCTCTTAACACCGACTCGCTCCCTTAACACATATTTGAACTCGTGTGTTCTGGGTTGGGTCATTCAAGAAGATGACTCGTCATTTCCGCTCTCTATTATTTATTCAAACAAAAAAAAAGAAATTAGAATAAATTTCAGCTATGCGTTGACAACATGTTGAATGAAAACTGACATGATTTCAAAATAATTTTAATCCTCGGTGAAAGTGTAGAAAAGAATCTGTCACAGTGATTGATTTGCACGACCATAAACAACCCTAGTCTCATGACTACACAGCTATACACTTTTCGATATTAAAAAAGAAAAAAGCCAAGAAGCTGAATCGTGAGGTGAAACCGTAACTGAAAAAAAAATCTGATATTACGGATGAAGTGCGTGACCGACTAATTTATTATGTAATCTCGTCAGGATTGTGAAATATATACTTTTTTTTTTCATCGCTTTCTGTTGTAGGACAACAAACATAACGTTGATTCACAAACTATTTCAGTGAAAGCGCGCAATAAAAGGGCAGTGGATTTCAACTGTTTGGTCCATTTCAAAAGAAAGAAAAAGAAACAGATGAATAATCAAAACAAGTGGTGGTTTAAGTAATTGGTTTGACGAATGATGCGAACAGAGTTTCTTTCAAACATCTTGGTTTGCCGCAAAAACTAATCCTCACCTTAATTGTGTTGAAGAGCTTAATTTTACGATATGGTTTTATTTATTTTTCAAAACTTTCTTTAGTTTCCATGTACGAGGAGTACCCCGTCACATCTCATTTCTCCATGGCACCGTCGTTTCAAACCATGGGCTGCTTTCTCAACAAAGTCGCCTCCTCATCTTTGGTTTCGGCTTTCCTTTTAGTGCACGGACTTGGACCAACATTTTCTAGTCCACACAGTTTGACGTCTCACCTTCTTCCCAGGGTAATTTATACAATTTTATACGCAACTAAAACATAAGCTAGCATAGTGAAGAAGCTATATAACTTTAGTCATTCTTCGTTTCAAGAGAATAGCTTCACTGGTAGGCTATTTAAAGATCATTGAGTAATCGTGCCAAACTATAGAGTGGGGTGATTATAATATGGTAAGCAAACAGATCAGAGATTCGAAAATTAACGGACAATTAAATGAATAGTACATCAACAAATTGAAACAGACTCACAAAAATGAAATAAAGATAAAATATGTTTACTTTTGCAATTAAAACAGAAAACTGTAGAAGGTTCAACCTTTTGCCATTTACCGTGTAGATTGAGGTCATACTGCTGATTACGATTTAAACCAATCTTAGCTGTTAACAATGTAACGATTCCTTTGCCGGACAAGATGTTTTAACTTTTTGATTCCTCTTTGCTTCTGCATGGCCGTCTGAACGTACCGGAACGTATTAATAATATAGTCCATCGAATACTTTATTCACGCCTTCGTCTATGTAACGAAGTCTGCTAATGCACTGCAACAGTATTGCGTGTATAGCTATAATGGTGTTGAACATTTGCAAGAGGCAAGCGCAAGACATTAAGAGCTATTACTAATGAACAATTTAGTTACAGTTATTACATTGCACATTTCCTGTAGTATTACCCAAATCCATGGAAAATATTGGTTCTTATCATTTTTGGTAACAATTGTAGGTTAAAACGTATGAGATACTAATTTAATATTCTTTGCACTTTCCCATTTTCGTTGCGAAAGATGGTCAAAGAGTTTACGGAGCACCTTCTTCTGACCGCAGATAAATATACTGCTGCGTTTATTACATTAAGAAAGCTGTAGTCTAACATTGGCATGTGTACGTCACACACCCTTTTAAGTACCTGGAACAGATCCTGCGGTTGCAGTTGAACGTTCGGTGAATAAAAGGTGGGCAGGGTACGTTACTAGTAAACAGGTATTGAGTCGAGCTTTGCGGCTGTCAGAGTAAATATATACTTTTTAAAAATAAATAAACACATGCATTAATTTCTAAAGGCAGATGCTAAAACCGACAAGTAGGATAGTCGTAAATCAAACAATCGAAACCAACTAGGCTGAGTCATGTATGTAACGGCAATCCTCTATTGGCGAAGCAGGAAATTTCTCCGAACTGTGACGAACCATAATCTTTGGCTATATGTACGTGATTAATTCTATTTTTATAGAATTGTAACATTTTGTTAATATTTCCGATTATCGGAACTTCTTATTTATTCAAAGTTATGTGTTCATATTCAATGGGCGAAGAGTGGGAAGACGAAAATGCTTGATTGACTGTCCAAAACCTTAGGCCAAGAACGTACGAGGATGACGTCATTATGCACGACTTATTACTAAACTGAGACTAATGTTCGTTGATCCTTTGCAGTCGCTTGCTGATTTCCAATTTGCCAATCAAACTTACTTCAAATTCATGTTCGTTCGCCATCCAATGGATCGTATGCTCTCCTGCTACCTGGACAAAATGGTGGACAGTCCGCATTACAGTCTACCTGCGTTCCGCAATTACGTCAAGCATAAAGCACGTCACATCATGGAAAAACGACGCAGAGCTCAACAGCATGAAACGTCCCTTGATAATAAGCCTCAAATTCGGAAGCTGTTGTCAGTGCACGATGGCGCTCTGTCTTGGAATCGACCCGATTCGCAAATAATTTACGGCCATCAAGTGGGAAATGACAAGGCAACATTCGTAGCGGATGAAACAGAAACGCAGAAATTACACCGTTATGTCGGCCAACGTCGGCATCACGACCCCGTCGACCTATCCAACCAAATTGCGAAAGCAGCCACTCCGTTGGCTAAAAACACAACTGCAGTTAAACCAACGTTTGAAGAGTTTCTCGAATTCGTCCTGGATACTGATTTGCAAGGTAAAGATATAAGCGGATGTGGAACGTGCCTCATCCATCCGACATCCGAATTTATGCAAAAGAATTTATAGATTTCTTTTTAGTACATATAATGATGATGCTTTCTTTTGCTTTCTTTAGGTATTGGATACGATTCGCATTGGGTCCCGTTCAATCGTTATTGCAGCCCGTGCAGCGGTGAGTTTTCTTTTTTTGAATTATTTACGGAAATAGTTGAAAGAATTTACGCAAATGGCTTTGAACCAAGTTGTTACCATTTGACTAAATTGTTCATTGAAGCGGAATACTTTTCATATTTCTCTACGCGGTTCTTTCGCAAAAAAAAAAAATATTATCAGAAGCTATGAATTGTTAGGGTTTCATGGAACGTTGGGTTTCTAAAGCAAAGGGTATAACGGGATTCCAATGTAAAAATGTGCAAATCACACCTGCCCCTTTTTTTTCTTCGCGGTTTGAAAAAGTACAGTCATTCGTGCGAATTTCGGAAGAGGCATAAATTTACGCTCTACTAATGACAATTTTTTTTGAAAAATTCCGTAATGGTTCAATGAGAAAATCTAATGCTCCAGTTGGCCGTGCGAGCGGTCGTGCATTCGTGACACGATCTCTTTCTTTTGAGCCCCGTTTTTTTTTTTTTGCTGCCTTTTGCTTACCTCCTGGAATCATGCATTGCGTAATTTTCATTCAAATCTTTCTCCGGAAAATGAATTTATAAACTATGTGTTAAATAATAACTGAATTCCATTCAGAGCAAAACCCAGTGATTCCGTTTTCTTTATTTTTGTTCGTTTTTCTTTCCCCCTTTTCAGTACCCTATCATGTTATAGGTAAACTGGAGACGGGAGCCGAAGATTTCCAGGTATAGTTCAATGACTCAGCCTCTTTCATCCCCAACCGCTTTTCTCAATGGTAGTACCCGGTTTCCATGGTTACGCAATCTAAATGTCTTCTTCTTTTCACGCTTCAATTCCGCTTTTATTAACAAACGTCTAAAGCCCACCAGAGTGCATTTTAACAAAAAATTCAACCATAAAAAGAAGCATGCCATCAGACCTCACATAACTGTCATACATTTCATGAACCCCCTTTATTTTTGTTTGGCAGTATATTTGGGACAAGACTGGATTGGGAACTCAAGTGCCAGTTCCGTGGATCAACCGTAACACGGCCCCGTCAAAGTCCAAGATTGCGCTGGAAAAAAAGTATGTCTTCTCTCCTAATTAAGGGCACAAAGTGGTCTTCCATTCATTGATATATACATCTAATGTATTTGTGCAATATGTTTGCAGGCATTATTCATCGCTGCCCAGGGAATTAATCATGCGTTTCTACCATGCCTTTCGGATGGATTTCGAGCTCTTTGATTACAGCATTAACGACATCCTTCTGAAAGCTGGATACGAAACTGTATGATGGAAATAACGAGAACTCGACGAGCCATTGACGTGATAGAAGGTGGCATTTTTAAACCTTTTTTGGTTGAGGGATTCCGGTTGTTTGGCATAAAGTGTGAAAGGTGAAATGAAATTCTAGTTATTTCGTTCGGTCGTGCTGGCACATAACGTTGTTTCACCTCATAAATCATGAGCATTTCCGCTGATAGCATGGCTGGGCACTTTCTTTGTAAATTGCGGTACTGTAAAACGTCAACTTTCTTTATAAACAAGAGAGAAAAACAAAACAAACAAGCAATACTGTATCTACGCCTAATAGGAAAGTTTTCGCTTTGCTCTTCGCCTAAAAAAAAAAATGAATTGAAATGAAATTATTTAGGTTACAGTTTCGCTTCCTGAAACGTCGTCAAACCGTTAAATGAAACTCAAAGGGAGCGTGTAGAAATGATAGAGTTGCTTGAACGCATTGGTGCTTTCATATACCAACCCACCAAAGCTTTCCATTCAAAAATAACGATTGTTCGTGTCTCCATGTTCCAGTGACCTTCTTTAAGTGTGTTTTATTTTTTGTTTTGTTTATTTTGTCTTTCCAAAACAAAGAGACCAGCAACGTCTATATATCCTTGACGATTGAAACAATAACCTGTAATTGTGAGATGAATGTTGCCATTTGGACTATTGCAGCGCTGCCATAGAAATACACCAAATTATATATGCACTTATTGTATTTAAACTTAATTAAATCAATCAAGTATATCTTTAGGTTTGGATTTCCTTCCCTTGCCTCTTTCCTTGAATTTCCCTAAAAAATCCTTATCCTCGATCCTTTCTTTGCATAGGGTATATAAAGCTATAGACACTCGTTCCCTTAATTAATGAATAATATACAGAAATTATGTTTTTTTTTCTCTTCGTGGTGGTTTCCCGCCGACCTTGGTGGTTTTTCATTTTTCTTACTTTACCTCTTAACGAAAGTTCGCCCCCTGACGGCTAGACTGTATGGATCTTTGTAGTGGTTTTGTGTACAGTTTGTCAACACGCACAGGAATTAGTGGGATTGTATCTATATGTGTGTCTGAAAACATCCGGTGCAGCTAAATATACAACTAAGCTAGGTACGTTTTTTTAAATTAGTGAATGTTAAACGTGAATCCATTGTTGTGAATTGCTTCATACTCCACTTTCAAGGATGTGCAATTTACCAGCTGCCCTTCCACTTAATTATCGACAAACACATACAGTGCTAATATTAGACATTTAGAATGGAATCCGTTTGAGTGTAGATATACAGAAAACGTTGCACATTTTGCTTCTAATGTAACTTTCTAAGAATCTCCATTCTTATTTCAAAAAATGTACCGGATTCAGCAAGAATGACGAATCAAAACACGATACTTAAAAGGTTGACTAAGAGCTCGTTTTGACGTTGTCACCAAACTTTTTGAAGTATTCACGTCATCACTATTCATTTTTTTTTAAACTTTCTTAATAAGGCTAACAAGTATAACCTGCCAACTCATAGTGGAAAATTCAAAACCTGTGGCTGGAGAAATTACTAGTTCACGGATCTTAACAAATAAACAGCCAGAGCAAACGTAGAATTTCCGGTAGTTTAGACAACTGCATGTGACCGACATTTAAGAAATTACTGTTGGTCATCCGGTGTTGACTCGAAATTGAAAAGTAAACGGGTAACGGTCGTTGACTTATAACGTTTCCTCTCTAACGTGTTAAGGGCGCTTTGAATATGGAAGGAATGGCGCTTTAAAGTTTGAAATCAGTAATGTGCGAATAATGTATTAGCAGAGACTGGCTGAAGCACAAAGGGATCAACGTTTTTTATTGTAAATTATTTTGCATTATCAATTTTCATGACCTATGTGCTGAAGTTTCTTGGCAGTAGAACATCTTGGAATACTCAATCTACAGCCTCCAGAGCCGAATAGACTAATATATCGATTCAATATTATATCCAAGCGAAAAATGGAGAAAAGAAATATCAGCCTTTACGATGGAGTAATAATAAATGTAAACAGTTGCATAAACATTAGATAGCAGGTAACTGCTATAAGCAGGATATGCAGCGGATGTTGCTCTTTGCGGGGCCCTTTGTTATACGAATGACTTCGGTACAACGTTCCCGTTCGAATTGCTGGGGACAGAAAAAGACCGACTAAATTATGGCCAAAAAGTGCTTTTTCCTTTATCAAATTTCCAGAAGTATTAGATGTATAGCTATGGAATTGCATAACGAACGACCCGAATTCCAGCTATTATATTCCTTGTCTACGTTGTTATTGTTGGCAGTAGATGAAATCATTTCAAGGCGGCATGGAATCGAAATATTATTGCTAGCCATCGGCAAATGAAACTAAAGTGCATGCACGTTATTCACCACAATGTCAATCCCTTATCACAGGGCTGATAAAATTTAGCTCACGGGACAATGTCTTCCCGAAGATGTTTTTTTTTTTTTTTGTTTTTTATACATATTCCCGCGTTGTGTGTTGCGTTATCAACAACTGCTTTTTAGCCCTTCATTTGAAACATTTTTCTGTTTATCTTACTCTTAAGAAGATATAGAATTGAAAAAAAAAAGAAACATATATAGAAAAGAAGCACTAATCCCACGAAATTCATCATTCAGTTGAATCCACAATTCCAGAAACTTGGAGCACCATCTTATGAACTTAGTCGTGGAGGGAAGTCGATGTCAATTCCTCTTTTGAAAGATTCGACACAAAGATCAACACAACACGGATGCACATTTTCTTAACACATCTCTCCTTTTCAGTCATTTTTTTATATAATTCACCTCCGTCATATATTTCTGAGAAAAATTATAGGGAGAAATCGTTGCGTGAAACATTCCGGAAATCTGCCGGAAGGGCGTAAACCTTGAATCAAAGCAGAGTGTCAAGAGGGAATCTTATATCTAAAGTCATTGTCGCGTAAACCAAAACTTTTTCTCTAATTCCTTTGGCGAAAAATGACTATTAAAGGCTTACTCGTGACCAATACAAACACAGGTGGGCTTCTGATGAAACAACTTTCCAGTAAAGATGGACTTCAACTTTTGCACAATCCAGCCTGCTGGTTTCTCTTTTGGTTTTTCACCCCAGGATTCTAAACTAATTTGTATTTTAACAATGGCTTCAAATCCAGTCTTCTTGAAGTACTACTTTTCCAATTAGTTGATCGTAAAGTCGTTTGTTTATTGTATCTGATTTTATTTTTATGTGTGTGAAACCTGGCGTTTAATAATTAGGGAAAGACTTCCATGTTCCATCATGCGTAAAACCTGAAACTGGAATCTTTTATTATGACCCAACACAGCAAATAGGCGATAATAAACTGAATCGATTTATACACTGTTCATTGATATGAAAAGAAATGCGAAGTAGTAAATTGTGTTCGCTGTTCGGCGTTGAGGGAGGGCGCTCGGCGTTGGACTTGGTCCTTGGAGGACTTTCATTTTCGTGCGTCTGTATGTTGTCATTTCGTAAGTATGGCAACTCTCAATTTGAAAGCATTCATCATTCTGAATAATGGCTAGCGCGGGGATCAAAGGAATCCCAACGGCTGCTAGCATTTTCAAATTAGATTAAAGTAAAATATCTGACATTTAAAAAGTTTGAGTATATGTAGTGACCATTATTCTAATTAATTTGTTGAAATGCCTGATGAAGATTCTTTGTCTGTCAACAGCCTGTTTGTTGAACCACCAAAGCAACACAAAAGTTTCAGCCTGGTAAGTCTATCCACATTCCAACACCTAAATGAATTTTATTGATATTTTGCTTTCTCCTTTTCTTTCAAAAGAGAAAACGAAAAAAAGATCAGGAAGACAGCGCAAGCACACATTCTCTTAATTTGGGGGATGATGAAGGTCCTAGCAAGCGGAAAAAGCGGCTAGGCAGAGTAGCTTCATTGGCCAACATTTTCACTTCTTCTGGAAAACCCCTGCAGAATGCAAAGCAAGCCCTCAAAAAATCAATTAGTGGAATGCTCCATCCTTCTGCCAAAGAGTCTGCGCCTCCCCAAGAAAGCCAACAGTCACCTACTCCTTCCGTCATTTCCATTCCTTCTTCACCAGCATTGTTAAGAACAAGGGGAAGCATTGCTTCTCTAAGCAGACTATCAGTATAGAACTTTATTATTCATTTTAGGGATTGATTTACAAAGATGTATATGAATTCTAGGGTTCCTCCAATCTCACACCTTACCGCCCACCAGCGTTGACACCTACCAAGCACAGAATCATTCACTTATGGAGTGAAACCTGGGGCAAAACAACAGCATTATCACCTAAACAATCAAGAATTAAAGAGACAAGAGGTATTGTAATTTATTTTTCTCTGGTGGCACACATGTAAACTTTTTGTGTTGTAGACAATGTATGAACTATGGCATGGAGAGTGTGATCTGATTGAGGACATATCTATGCTGCAACGCAACTATCATGATTCACTCTTGCGACTGGGCCTCATTACCGAAAGCGAAGCTGAACAAATATTTGGTGGGATTCGTTCGCTGTTGCCAATTCATTCTGAACTTCGAGACGAACTGACCAAAGCAAAAGGACCAGATGGCTCTATTGAGTCTTTAGGAAATATACTCCTCAAATGGGTATGCACTGTCCTTGCACGTTCGTATTCCCTAAACATAACCATGATTTTTTTTTCCACTCTAGGTCCCAAAACTAGAAATCTATGTGATCCACTGTGCTAACCAAATCCGAGCTAAAAGCGTTTTAGATGAAAAAAGATCGTCTGATGCTCGCGTCGAGGATTTCCTCACACGTTGTTTGGAGTCCCCCTTTTCACGTCGTCTCGATGTGTGGAGTTACCTTGGTGATAATCTTCTAGTTTCAACTGTTGTTCTGTTTGTTCATGTCAAACTATTTCTCTCATTTCTAGATGTTCCAAGGTCACGTCTAGTGAAATACCCTTTGCTGATCAAACAGATTCTCAAATTCACACCTGAAAACCACGTTGATCATAAAGTGCTGGAACAAGTTCTTCGAATACTTACAAACATATTAGACCGGGTTGACAAATCAACAGGACTTGGACGTTGCAAACATGTCATTGGACAAATTGATTTGTCTGATGAAATGTGTTCTGTTTTAAGAAGAGCTACGACGCTCATTTGCGATGGACCCCTGAAAACAAGTCAAGGTTTGAAGTTGCAGTGTTTCCTTTTCGACAGTGGATTAGTCCTGACGAGAGCGCTCTCTAACAATCGGCTGAGTTTGTACAAGACGCCCTTTGAAGTAGGGCAGTTCAAAGTTGTCGATTTGGGCACGAAAGTAGGCCGCAATAATTCGTTCCTGCCCGGCTCATCAGGAAGTGGTCTTGGAACGAAGCACGTCTTTAAAGTGGAGACATCGTCTGAAAGTGCCACATTGGTAACGTTCAACGAGCATAACAAGAAGCAATGGATGCTCGGTCTTCACAGAATCGTTGAAGAATGGCAGTCATCTCACATACACAACAAAGAGACCAGCGATATTGACAGTCCTCGTAAGGCTCCGAAAATTAAGGCCAGCTTAAACATCCGCGGAGCAAATCGACGTAATCTATTGCCACGCGGAAAGTTACAGGTGGTGAGTGCACCACACCTTCCCAGTCAGCCTGCTGGAGGACAAGCAATGCCTTCTCAACCCGTCCGTTTCCTCCGATCCAAAGGTTCTATCTGTCTCAATCAAACCTTAAGCCCAGAAACACATCGAATTTGCACCCGTTCTTGCACCAGTTTGAGAAACTCAGCCCAATCTTAAATTTTTCTTTTTGCATTTGCCTCCCAACAATCTTTTTCAACAGCGGTGTATCACAAGAATCCGTTTTGTACACTTTCTCATTTTCAAATGAAATGAATACATCTTTTGTCTGTCAGTCAAACATGTCCTTCCACCGCATTGTTTGTGTCCCTTTAAGCTACCTGTCCATTATCTTGTGTCCTTTGTAATGTATCATTGACCATACGTCGAAAGACGCCTTTTTTCTTTCAGAAATGGAGATGTTAAATGAACTCCGCACCGGAAACTGGCCTGCTTCTCTTCTTCCTTAAGAACTCACGGAAATGGAATGGATTTCCGCTATCGGATCCTTATCGTCGTTGGTATTTGAACGGCATTAGCGAAAAGAAGGACGCTCTTGTGTTAGTGGAGATGACGGATAATGCTGGTTTCTATAGCATTCTTCGTCGCATCCATAAAGTAAATATCAGACAATTCAAAATTCAATGTCTAATTATTTTATTGTTTAAAATTTCCAGTTACTCTAGGTGTTGTCAATAAGATTTACAACTAGTGAAAGATTGCTGCAAAAACATTTGGCGATGAGGCAGTTGCAAAAAACATTCGATCGTGGATCGCGTTGACGCTTCTGTTTTTATCGTCATAGAATTTTGGGTTTTTCAGCCTAGTGAAAAATAATACTAGAATGATTTCTGGGGAGAAAAATAGCAACGATAATGATAAATGGAGACAACGAGAAGGGACACCCATTTTGAAAACAGACAGTTAAACACTATACACCAATGTGCTAGCCCTCAATAGATTCCTTCAGATATTCTGCGATAAGTATTAACAAAACTTGTTCTTTGGGACCCGGATAGAAAACGAGGACTTTACCTTTAGCCGGCTTCAAATAGAAACTGCTGTACTTTATTGCAATTCATTTTGCTACTAAAATAAGACAAATTAGAGATAAACAAAATTGCTTTGCAAATTCGCTTTTTTTTGTAGGGAAAAGGTTTTACAGGTAAGGAATCTTAAATTAAACATAAAGGATATAAGATAACAAACAATAAGGGGGTATATAAGATCTTCATAGCGTTGATTTTGAGCTGTACGTCACAAGGACTTCAATTAAATAACAAATACAATAACTTAATTATTCAGCAACAACAATATATGGACAACCAAGTGGTGTAGAACAAGGTTTAAATTGTGCTGGAAAGTTTTTGGTAAGTTCGATCATTATTTACCTTTGTGTAAGACGCACGGCTAATATCTTCATTTTCGTCTTTATCGACTATTAAATTGTTGGAACTGTTGCTGCCAATAAACGGTGTGTTGTGTGACTGAATTCCATACATAAAAGTCGCCAAGATGACTAGTCCAGTCCCAAGAACGAAGGTCAGATCCAAGTTCAAGTCATGGAGGACAACGTAAGAACAAAGGCAAGATAAAATTATGGAGACTGATGTTGCAAATCCCTTTAAAATATTGTCTGAAAAAAAAGAAAGAAAAAGTTTTTAAGAACACAGCATAAAACGTTAATTGATCGACCACAAGCGCAATTTCTTACCAGCATATTTGATCACAGCTGCTACAACTAGACCTCCCATTGCCTGTTAAGTATTATAAGAAAATAAGGCTTAAAATGGAATCAATGGATTTGCATTTAGTTAATACTTGGAGCATTATAACTAGCCAGACAACGGAAGTATATCCGTCGAAAAATCCACGTTGGGACACTTTGTCCCAATCATTTATAACGACTCCAGCGGTTCCAAATATTATTGAAAAAATACCTAAAATGCGCAAACAAAATTTTAGGAGAAACTCGATGAATTTAAATTATTTTTCTTTCCTTACCGAGCTGAATGTTTCGAATGATTACAGACGGTTGCGCACTTTCCTTTAAGAGTTTTTCATAGTACACGCCAGCAAACCCACTTGATAAGGATGAAGCAACTACTGCTAACATACCAATTAAATGTTTATGTGGGTTGCTTGGAACTATGTTAGCTTCTTTTTGCTTCCCATCTGAAGAAAACTAAAGTATAAAGAGTAATTAAAGAACCATGAACACACAAATAAATTGCAGCAATTTCATCATAAAAATGCAGACCTGGACAAGTATCACACCACTCATCAAGACAATTAGGGCTAACCACTGAAATGCCTTGATGTCTTTCCTCAAAAGTAAAACCGAAAAGAAGGCTGTTGTCAAAATTTTCAACTGATAAGTGACCTGTATGGGCAAACCATTTTATAAGTTAACTAAAAATGTTTATAGATTGCACAAAACTGATCAACAGTATAAACAAATGTTTGAATGAAATGCCTACTTGAAAAGTTGCTGCATCCAGGGATGACAGAGCTAATAGAATCAGGTTATTCTGAATAGTGTATAATGAGCTGGGAATGGCAAGTTTGGCAGTCTCCGATGGCTTGAAAATAACTTCAGATCCCAAAGCCTTTAAAAGCTGTTCTATAGAGCCAGATTTCTGAATGAGCAGAAGAATCAGGCAGAACATAAATTTGATGAGTTCTGAAACAAGAACCAATGTGGTGGCAATATATAAATCTTTTCCTCCTTCTGTTTGTTTTCGTGAATATCGCATTGCCAAAACTGTCAGAGTTGTCTGAAATGGGAGAAAATTGCATTTAATTTTCCAAATTGAATCAATAAAGTTTACCTGTAAAGTCAAGATGAATAAGCTAAAATATCTCAAGGTGTTTTGGCCCAACATAGTGTGTTTTTCCATGACTCAATGGAATGCTCTTCACATAATTTTGTAAAATATGATGAGCTGGCAGTTGCACTGAGAAGGCTCTTTGTTTCTTTAATGTTTACTAGCCTGGGGGATGTATCACAGAAACAATGTGACTATGTGAGTTTATATGTAAGCTGTACTAGCGTTATTTTCAAACCACGGTTGCAAGCTTTGCATCGCTGTTTGACAGCGAACACAAATAGTAGCAGAAGCAAAATGTCTGGTGACACAGTCAGTAAAAAAGGGATATGGATATTGGAATATCATTCTACTTTGCGGAAATTTGGAAAAGATTTAGCTATTTTTTTTACTATTCTTCTTTGCGGAAATAGGGAAAAATTTAATTATGTGACTTGAATTTATCGTTTGAATTAAAAATTCCTTCTCCTTTTCAAACGAAACACAAATGTACTATTACAGTGATTGGACGATAAACTATTTAAAGTCTATTTGTAAAGTCACCTTCATGCAGTTCAATCCTAAATTCCTAAGAATATGCAGGCACAATCAAAGGTGGGAGAGCGCGCTCACGAAAGCCGCTCAATTTTGATAAACGTGAGCGTGAGCGTTAGCTTAAGAAGAGACCCGTTGAGCGAGCGCTCACAACATTTTACGCCATCTATTAGTAAATAAAGTGAACTTTTGCTCAAGACTACGGACGGATAATTTTTGGGGAAAAAAAAAAAAAAAAAAAAAAAAAAAAAAAAAAAAAAAAAAAAAAAAAAAAATTTTCGTTAAATATTGTGCAGACGACACAAATTACATGTGTTCAAAAATGTGATTGACAAGTGCTGGTAAATTTTAGTTCCAATCATCAAACATCTGTAAGCTCTGCACGCTAGATTTTCTTATTTTTTTCAATATCTTTGTGCCGTACAATATTATATGTGTCCGACAGTCGTAGTGGGCTTCTAAATTCTCCATATTTTCACATAGGTTTGCCACGTAGTAAGAGACACCGCCAGATGCGCTTTACAGAAGTAACATTTTCTGCCGATATTCATTCCAAAATAACGTTTGAAATTGAGGTAGGCTACTGATACTTTTCATATTCCCTACTTGAACGTCAAAAGCACAAATAGACAGGTTGTGTGCAACAGTCCTAAACTAATAACAGGACCATACTTGCGGATATAGCGACATATGTCCACTTACCCACGAATGTCGAAGTAATTTTATTTGACTTGGCAAGCTACTCGTCTTACACGGAGGGAAGTTTCAAGCTACAAATACGAGCATCCCGAAATTTGCATTGAGATGTCGTATAAAAACACTCGTTTTTTTTTGTTGGCTCTTCGTGCAGTCAAAAAGAGCTGAATCAGCATGAATTTGGAATGTTCTTATGGTGGCACTTGGAACGTTTTTTTCTCTCTTCATAATTGGCCCTTAGTGACAACAACGATTTAAAAAAAACGTGCGACAACTATTCAGATTTCTTGTTAGATTAAACGACTGGTGAGTGGAACGTTGTCGAGGAAGGATAACAGGATATCGAGCTTAGTAGCCTAGACAACGCATGTGGTGTTAGTAATAAGTCGAATACGATACACAAGTGTAATAAGCTTGTTCATTTGCTAATGGTGCCCAACCATTATGACTAGTGCTCATGAACTTGCCCTGTCGTTCCCGACTCCATAAGGGTCACACCCATTCGGTCGCTATATACAAAAGCCCATGTTAAATCCAATAAAAGACAATGGACTAATATTTTGATATTCTTGCGTGCAGTCTTTTTATTTCTTTACATATTGCTATAGACATGGATAAAGCGATCAGAAAAATGTTTGCGTAAAAGCGACATTGTCGAACAGTATCGGTAAATCTCGAATAATAAAACAAAAACGAAAAAGATAGTATATTCTATGCGGACAACATTATTGCTTTGAGCACGAAGCGGTTGGATTTTTGCACTTAGATTCGATCGGTTGCGCAAATGTGGGGGGGAGAAGGTGGACTAGGACGCCGGGGAAAGACGAGAACAGTTAGCCATGATGTCGACTACATCGACCTGGGCCTTTGCCATTCAACTAGTGAACGCGGAACCGTACGCTTCTGTTCTAGCCAAGTCACCGTAATCCAGCCAACTCCGTCGTTCATCATGCTGAAACTCACTTTACTTTTCTTTGCAATCATCGTTCTTTTCGGACGGGCATACTCATGGGGCGGAAGATTTAATCGTTTCAGCCCGGAGATGCTTTCCAACATGGGCTACGGTGGCTATGGAAACAATCGTCATGCCCCTCAGGTAATTTTTTTCCCCATACTTTTCGGAATGTAGGTTTTAATTCAAATAAGTTCCAATGGCAGCTGATAGAGCTCCTCACATTGTTGTGTCTTTATCGGCTTGGTAACGCGTTAAGAATGATGTATTTATCGCTTATTTCCAGGATGAAGAAAAAGGTTATAAGGTTAAGTTAATTCGCTAACATTTGTTCGCATTAGACGGCCGGTGAAACACATTACTGTATACTACACTAATCTCATAGAGAGCATGATAACGATATAAATAAATATGGAGTGTGTAATAAATCACACTATATGTCTTTCTTACGTGACACCTTTTCCTCGAGCGGTTAACTCCGGTAGTTTACTCCGGAAAACCTTTATTATTTTTATCGTCATAAAGCGTCTTGTTCTTTACACAAAGGTAGTTTTTTTTTTTAGATGTAGCCGAGTTAAATGTATAGCTATAGAAAAAAACAACAACCTTAGTGTGTTAGAAAAAGGGGAAAGGGCATGGCCTCAGAACAAAGAGTTGTAACGAAGCGTAAAGCGAGTAGATCGATGGAGAGACTCACGATTGTGTACGCTACGCACGCACAACCGAGTGCTGCCGTCCAAACCTGCAGTTTCTTTTTTTTCCTTAGTTGTCTGCAAATGCGAGGTAACCGAATGAAACATCAGAGAAATGTACGTTGCGACGTCAATAACGGCATTTTGTTGAACACACGACGCGGGACTACACAACCGAACTGATTTAGCTGCGTTGCTATACAATTTCGATCGCATCTCCGAGCAAGCGATAAAGACGACTAGCATAAGTAAGATGGAAAGATCGACCTCATTTAGCATACACACATTAAATTTAATTCGCGTTAGTCGTATTTACAGATTGTTGTGCAATCTGCTAATTTGTTCTTTAATTTAACTGTTAACTAAAATTTGCCTCTTAAGTTAAGCCGACATACATGCAGGTATTCACCTGCATGTATGGCCGTATTACAAGGGAGTATTGGCGGATGGTTAATTAGGTATAGTCATAATCTGTTAGCGGATGCTTTATAATCTTGTTATCTATACGACCCTTCATCAAACCAATTTGAAGTTACCTAGAAATTGCCCCCGGATCAGTTGCATGCAACCATTTGCCCAAATTTGAACGATACTCGTAAGGTATCTTTTGAAAGTAACTATTGCGCT
The DNA here is from genome assembly GCF_020631705.1 of Daphnia magna. Taxonomy (NCBI): domain Eukaryota; kingdom Metazoa; phylum Arthropoda; class Branchiopoda; order Diplostraca; family Daphniidae; genus Daphnia; species Daphnia magna. The sequence goes on along the minus strand of NC_059188.1, from coordinate 10,271,000 downwards.
TGAAATGGATGCAAAACTTAATTTTTAGCTAGTAATTTCTTATTGAGTAAATATTGACGTCGCTAAAAAGAGTAGCTAACATGAAGAACGCGTAGCCTTCCGTTATATCGGCACTCTATTGATCCGCACTCCTACCTCCGGAACGGGCGGGTGAATTCAAGGTAACCGTAGACTTGTTAGGAGTTCACCAGCAAGTTTGTATACACATTGAAAACTTCTTGGGAAAAGTAAGTCAGTAAGAAGTTACTACACCCATTGCACCTGTTCCGCATGATACGGGCTGGAGCTTGAGATTTGCAGCACATGTGCTGTGTTAGAGAATAACTTTGCTTATATATTCCATCTCATTACATTTTCTCGACATGTATACAGAATAAGTCCTGTATACGGTCTGGTAAACACATTTAATACTGAGGCTTGCGGAGGCCTGCGTCCATAATGCCACTCTTTGGTCTCGCCCTTTCTAAATCGCCGACTGATCGATAGAGAGGGAAAAAGTATGTATCCTATAAATAACAAGCTGATGATCTGAAACTTTGGTCCGTGCAAAGGCACAGGTCAATAGTGTGGAGAAGAAAACCGGTGGCGCAGTGAAAACGTACAGCAAGTGGCTATAACGTTGGTTGCCTTCCGGCCGTGCCCTCAACAGATCTCCACTATCGATTTGCTATTAAACCCGAGCACTGCCGGCTATATGGCTAGATGTTTCTCACAAAATAATTTATGCGGTTTGTTGAAACACCCCCGTTTTGCCTATATAACAAGGCGAAAGCAACATAGATATCGTGTACCATAGTTTCGCTCGATGTTCATAAACGTCAATAAATGCACATAGGGCCTATACGTATGTCGTTCTATAAGAACAATGACTGAAATAAAAGCTCCAAATAAAAACAAATTGTTTCTTCTGCTGGCCCGTTTTTCTTTTTCAAAAAGCTATTAGAATTTGATGGCTCACTTTTAGTTCTAAATTTGTAATGACCAAACGCGTTTCTAAATGGAATATTCAAATACGTCTCTAGCGACTCAAATGAAATGCCACCAACTGCGTAAAACGAAATTTCGTAGACTTTATGTCCGCCATTTCTGGTGATCAACATAAGGTTTAAGAAATTGTATGGGACGGGTTGTCGCCAGTGTTGTACGACAAGCGTCTATTGTGTTTTCTTTCCCCTTGTAATGCGAAGCCTTTGATGAAAAAGAAACATGATTCGATTTACGAATATTCCAATGTATTTTTTCTGTCAACGCAGCGTTTTCTTCCGGCATCTTCAATGGATCTTTTGGAATCGATGCTGCAGAGTGAAGAGGATGAAGAAATGACAGAGGCCAGCAATAAAGCTGTGTCCAGCTGCTCCGGACGTCGCTGCTCCGCCAATGAACACTGCTGCCCAGGAACCGTTTGCGTTGATCTGGATGGCCGTAAGTCTAAGAAAAATACATTTCGCTATGTAGCAAGTTGTATGTTTACGTAAGCTATATATGTAGGTGTAAGTGCATTGTTGAATAAGCTATGTAGCTACAATCGACGTCAATTGCCAACTGGAACGCTGACTCTTGACATGCGTAGTACTTGACCAGCAAATGCCGCTCGGCCGTCCTTTTATTTAACCAAGTCGCTGTCGTGACGTCAATTTGGACGTGCTCTCAATTACGTAGCAGACATAAAATAAAAAATGTATAGAGTAAATTGTGTATTTACTCTATACCGAGCGCTGTAGCCTACAACGAGTTATTCTCCTACAGAAAAACATGGGGAAAGGAGCTCGTAAATAGGTCGTTTTTTTTAAACGGATGTGAACAGATGGAGCTTCCCACGATTCTAAGTAATGCCGGAAAAAAAGGAAAAGGTTACCATCCTATGAGTAGATGGAAACTGTGGCGCTGACAGATTTCCCTGACGCGTTATACCAAAACTTGATTATTTTTGAAAAGTAACATCTATGACCCGTCACAAATGTGTAGATCTTGAATAAATATACCCACTGGCTATCACGTTTTTTTTTCTTCTAAAGAAATATTGGATCGATATAAAATGAAATAAAAAACAAAAAAACTTGAATGTTTAGCATCGGTCGGCACTTGCCTTCCACACCACGGTAGGCGTGAGGGATCGACATGCCATCACACCTCAGATTGCGATTTCGGGTTGCTGTGTGTCGTGTCAGGCGCTGGAAAAACTTGCCAACAACCATCAGAAAACGTCAAACAGTATAGTAAGCCGTTAACATTTCAACGATTTCATTTTTTCTTAAAGGGTGGCGTAACTCTTGATTCTAATTTGCAGACGAAGATTGTGCCCAAAGCAGCGAGTGTGACGTGTCGAAAGGTTTGTGCTGCCAATTACTTCGACGCCACCGGCAATCTCCACGTAAAGTAAGTTTTGATCAAACGTTTCTTCAACATCCGGAATGTACAGACTTGGCTACGATGTTTCCTTTTTTTTCCGGTGCCTGGGTCTAGCTACTTTACATCGGATAATGATGACAGATGTTAAAACGAAAAAAAAAAAAATTACAATTTTCTTTAAACTAATTGGGCTTTTCTATTTACGTTTGTAAAAGTGTTGAAGCAAAGGTGTCGAGCAAAAATGAAAAAGCGCTCTGGATTTTATTTCGGTACTTTGGGGCTACCTAAGAGATGGTTGCCGAGTTGTTACGCTATGCCTAACCAAGCGTAAACATGCCCGGAAAAGCTACACGTAGAAATTGCGTTTACAAAAGGGGGAAAAAAAGAAAGAAAAGAAGACGTGTTTCATTGGTTTGTTGTTACTAAAACGACACACGTCGTCATTATAGCCTGAATTAAGAACGAGAGATGCTAATTTGGGTAGATGCAAGTGCTTAGAAGCCAGCTTTTTTAGACTATAATTCTTTCGAGTAATAACCTAATCAACGATAGTCTTAGTTTATTCGACTCCCTGTGGGCTTTACTATACGTGTTTGTTATTACCGCTCGAATGCCCGTGCGAGAACCGTTGCCTAGGTGACCAACAAACGTAAAGGTTATCGACCAATCTAGAACTATTTTCATACGAGGCCATATCTAACATCGAGGTATTACCTCCCTATTCGATCATGCAACTTACGTCTTCTACCTCCTCTGCCATTCTCAGTTTCCTCAACTATTCTATTATGTATCATTTGCATTTTTCATCTTCCCAGAAGTCTGGGGCTTTGTCCCTTTTATGCCACACATCGCCTATTGTTATCCTTTTTAGCAAAGATCAGGGTTACGGAGGGAATTTTCGGCAACAGTCGACTGCACGTCCGAATCCCCTAGTCCTTTGAAGTGTGACGCGAAGGTTTTCCTAAGTATAGTCATTAGCAATTTAATTGGCAGTCAGATGCAGTTGCAAGTTTGCTTGGCTATCCGGGGTATGAGATGTTGAGCGAGAAAGGTCAGCTACCATAGCAACTTAGATAGGGGAAGATCAGTGGGGAACAAAAAAATGGATTTCACGGAAAGCCTGCCCCTGTGGGAAAAAGGGCGTATAGTACCTAAACTAAACCTACGTGGGGGTAGTAAAGGCGAGGGTGACATCCAGATGTAGGCCTCTTCCTTCCGTCGGGTGGTTTTAGTTAGTTCAAACGGAGGCGGGTACAAATTAAATTCCACTTTCAAAAACCAATTGCACGTCGTGACGTCAAAAGGCGATGGATTCCAATTTGCATATCAATTTTCTACGTTATGATTATCATTTGGAACGTCTTCCTTCGATTTGTGCTTTTTGGCAGAGTGGTTTCATGACGTCAGTCTATATGATACCAACGCACAAGTAAGCCTGTTTTGTAATTGCAGAAGCACTCCAAGTCTCCAGCTTCCGTCCCAAATGGAGCATACAATTCTCTTTGATCTGCTTACCTGGTTTTTATGCGATTAAATATTGGCCCGACTATTCGACGAGTGGTCCGTGACCCACCATTTCTGAGAATTTTACGATCCGTAGCTTTGTTAAACAATGAATTCAACTTATATCTCTGAAATTTCCCGAACTCGTGCGTACATCCACCTGGGGGTGGGGTAGAGAGCTGTTGATAGAATATGTCACCACTTGTCTGACTAAGACTGTCTGAAAGAACTTTTAGCTGCTATAAACAAAAGTTGAAATGCCAACCGTCACTGGACCTGTTCCCAAAACTCCACGTTACCACAAACATCCCTAAATTAGATTATTGCATGCAAATACATTAAAAGGTCCTGAGATGGGCTTTTAATTATCAATAGAAGAGTCATAATAAAAGTAAAACCCTAAACTTGGATGTTAAAGTGAATATACAAAGTGTAATGCGGTATTACTAATTAATTTGTTGATATTTAATGTTTTGCACTATCTTTTCAAAAACTCTCAGGCATGCAGTTACTTTCGTGATCCACTAGTTTGCATCGGAGCTGTTTCCGTTGATTCGGTCAAGGAACAAATTCAACACACGGCGAATGAGAAACGCTTAACTGACCGCGCCGCCAATTATTCCCGCAAGTAGATTGCGTATTGGATCATCAAAATGAAGAATGGATTTCATTCATTTACACTGAAAACGTCTACGTAACAGACTTAACGCAGACCTTTGATCATTGGGATCTGTCTGCGAATACTTGCATGTTTTTCCACGGAATACTTTTTGAAATATTTATTTTATTTTATTTGTTTTTTCAATGGCCACGTCAACTTATGTATTTTTGACGTTCTTCTTCTAGTAGTGCTTTTCAACACTACACTTTTGAATCACTTATTTATTTCATCTAGTTGTCAAATTGCAACCATAGCGTCCATCAAAAAGAGAACTATAAGAAAAGAACAATAGGTGTCAACAATTTTCAAAATTGTTCATCTCCAGTTTTATTCGACATCAAAACATGTCCTTTGACTATTGGTCATGTTTTCATTGTTAATGGCAATACCATTTTCTTTTTTTCTTTCTTTTTTTTTTGCGATTTCCGACACTCTCAGTGAATGTACTAAGGTTTTCCTACGCTACACTCACTATACTATATCCATGGTGTTAAGTGTGTTTCATAAACTACAAGCGTAGGTTACCGATATTTATCAGCAGCTTTCAGTGTAAATTAATTGTCATTTCTTTGTTAAAATTGTATTTCTTTACTAATTGTTTTCAGGACGTGTACGTCACGATTGGGAAATATATACTACATAACTGTTCAGGTTACCTTTCCTCAATTTTACTAGTATGATATGAGTTACTTGCGTGAATACTGGGCAAACATTCATCATTAATCATATCCTCTTGGCATGTAACCGTAGCCCTATAGGGGTGGGTTAGAAGGACAGGGTAGAGAACCAGAGGGAAACGGCGTCGTCACTGGAATAAAGTTGTCTGTTTGTGTATGGCAATCCTACGTGTAAGGTGATAGCTGATAGTCGTATTTCATGTACATTAAATACGCCTATCAGACTGTCACATTTATTATAGAAAAATGTGACAGTTTTCCCTAGTAAACTACTGAATCAAATTGGAAAATAATTATATATTAGCAAGATAATTCTCTGATTCCAAGTAACTTAGATATTGTATTATAGAAAAAAATTTCCTAATACAGGGGCGCGTCAAGTGGCAAATCAGACGAATCCTGATTCGTCTGATTAACAACAATACACTAGAAACGCTATATACCTGATCTCAGCAGCCTCCTGGCGGTAATCAGCTTGTACTACACTTTGTACAGGGCCTTATGGAAAATCAGGATTCGTCTGATCATAGCCCACTGGATGTAATAGTTCAAGCCTGAAGCATAGAACTGTAAAAGTGACTCACCCCTCCGGCGATGGGAGGAGCTTATTCTCGAATGGACACTAGCACCACCACCAAAGATTCTTGGAACTTCTTGGAGTAATCGCTAACAAAACAAAAAACAAACAAAACAGTTAGTTGTCGTTTTAGCGTTTTGATGTTAAGAGTTCTTTTTACATTTTGAAAGTGTTGAAATTGACGACTAAAGTTACGGGTTTGGAATATTTTTCATTGCAAGTCTTCTCCTGTTTAATTGAATAACAAGGATGTAAGTAAACAAAAATTTTTAAGCATGAATTTTATCATGTATTTATTATTGCTAAACGTCAAGTTACGAAAAGGCCCTGTATTATCAAGAATAAAAAAATTTCAATCCAAAAAGAATAATTATTATTCTTATTAGTAGTATAGTTATCTTATTAGTTATATTATATATTTCAAGTATAGCATAGCTGAGTGGTTAAGGCGTCTGATAAGTGCATTAAATGAGAATTGGTATTAGGTTCAGACCCAATCTGATTCTTGCCTTTTTTTCCAGTGATAGCACCATTTTATACAATATTTACATTAAATAAACAAAAAATTTTAAAAATAATTACATGGCATTTGTATTCATACAACAAAGAAAAATTTGAAAATAAACTTAAAAGACAATTGTCATATATTTAGCAAAGTATTTGAAAAAACGGCATGTTTATATTTTGAAAAATGTTGTTTTTCGACACCAGTAGAACGCGCTGAAGTCCATTCCAAGTTGAAAAAAAGGAGGTGGGGAGTGCGTCAAAACGATTGAACGGGCGAGATAGGGAACCTTCAGGCTTGAACTATTACATTCAGTGGGCTATGGTCTGATTTGCCACTTGACGCACCCCAGATTCTGCCTAGATGACTGATATGACAGCCGCCGGTACATATGTCATCGTGATATTTTTGTCAACAGATGGAGTTACGTGCGATCAGGTCGTGAATCGAAATTCATTTTGATGGAGTTCATCGATGTTTTATACGTATGTTGAGTTGTTTTACATTTAGATATACCTAAATCGACACTGTCATGCATAACAACGTATCGTTGTTACTGGTAACGTGTGAAGTCTTTTCTTAAAGTATTTATGAACTGTATACTCATCTCTGGATGATGTCAAATCCGACTAAGAAGTGATGTCAGGTTCGTCACGTTGTTTGTGACATTATTCACCGACTTAGCCTTCCCAAAACGCATCCCATTGAAAATCCGAGAATGGTAAATATTTATCAACAGGTCAATTTTCAACAGATTAGTTTTTAAATATGATTGAGATTCTAATGTAGGTTTTGAGAATGCAATCTGGGATATATATATATATATTAAATCTGCAATCTAATTTGGAATACCCAGAGTTATGTGCTTTTCAGAAGTGCACATTGAATGTTCTTAGCCTACTAAAAGGTAAATGAATTTCCTGGTTTAGCTTTAAGCCTACACTGGTTGGATTTCTTACTTCATGGTTAATCAGATGGTTTATTGGGACATGCATAATGGTCTAGAACCTTTCAGGGACATGCATAATAGTGTGCATTGCAAACTGGTGACATGCATTGAAACTGTTAAAACTGCTGTAAAAATTAAACATGGGTTGATGCCTAGTGACTTCCAAATAGTTGTACCCATATTGTCATTAGGTTGTGTTATTGAAACTAAATATGTGAAGATCACATTTTTAGGTTTTCAAAAATGCAAGCTATCATGGTAACATGTAACATGAAAAGAAGAAGGCAGTTATTCTTTGTCCCTTTTCCCAGAAACTGTGAAGAAGCCTTCTGCACCTCCCCGAAAAGTGGTTATCAACGGATATCGGGTATTTATTGGGGTAGGGAATCGGGTAGGAAATCGTGACAGTAATCAGACCTGTAACTGTCAAATACCTAACGGGTGTCAACGTTCAAACTTTAAATATCTAGGTGTTAGTTTGGCGATTTATTACGATTTTCGCTTTCGAGCTGCATACAATTTGCTTTAACAAGGAGCCATTTCTAAAGAACTGTATTGTTTTTTTTTTATTTAATTATATTTCAGAATGGGAAATGTTTGACTGGAGTTTCCCGGAGTATCAGCAAAGATTTTCGTTCATTGCTAGTGGATTGAAAGGGTAAATAAATTTTAATGAATTTTTCTCCGTTGATTTTTAAAGTTGAACTGGTATTAGGCGATATGAATTGAAGGCCTAAATGCCATAGATATATATGTTTTTAAAGCAGGATACAAAAGGAAGTGTGTCAATCCAAGCTGCAAAGCAGCTCAAATCTGTGTCACATGCCATTCTTTGAAGTGTAGATTTAATGATATTTCTTGTAACACTTCTAGGAGGTCTTTCTGTCATTGTGCTCAAAATTATGGTATTTTGGCTGACCAAGAAATAGTCCATATGATTTGCACTGGTGATAGTGCTAAAATGATATTTCTTATAATGATGGTGGTGTGCACTTCCATTTTAACTTGGCAGTATGCCTCAAGGTATCTGTACACTCTTACAGTATTAAATGTCTTTCAACTCAAAGATTTTTCATTCTTTTCATTAGATGTTTGTGCTGCTGACTACATCAAAATGGATTTTTTGGGAGATCCAATTACAACACTGCTAGAAGAATATGATATACATGCTAGAGATGCCCACTACTTCCATTAAGGTTTTATTCTTATAATATCTTATTATTTTCAAACAAGTGTTATGTTCTAGCATATATTACATTGTTTATAGACAAACAGTTGTAGTTTAGAAACTAGAGCTGTAAACTTAGCTCATCGCCGAGTCATAAAAAGCCGAAAATGTTTGTTGACCACTGCCTTTAATATGGCAGCCGTTGCATGGAATTAGTCAGCTCAATTATTTCCTTTCTGTTTGAAGATCCGTGCAAGCGCCTGAATTTAAAGGTAGAAGCCATTGCCGACAAAAACATTGTAAAGATTAAAGTGACTCAATTTCATAGAATTAGTTACATATGGACTGACAAAGACAAAAAAGTAAGCAGTCTTCATTAGCATTTTATTCGTCGTCGAGTTTTCCCGGCGTATAGTATTCTTGTTTTAAATCAAGTTTATTGCATTTGTCAAAGATAAACAGCGCCCGACCCGACATGTTAAACTGGCTCGCAACCACCTCTACGTTTACATCAGTGGCGAAACTTGCTCCAACAAAGCGACGTACGCGCCTCCTCGTATTGCTAGACGTTTGAGGACGTTTTTCACTACCGGTTGATCAATTACAGTACGTGAACCTCCAGGACAACGACAGAAAAATCGTGAACTATGAATCGGATACTGCCGAGGAATCGTGTTGAAACCGGTCTGCTATCGAGGACAGCACGTTGTATTTGGTTGAGTACCGTACTTAACGCTTGTTTATTAAATTGCCCAAATAGGCAAAATCATTTCTGCCATCGGTGCTGTTGCGGGGAGGAGAAAGGAATTTTCCGACCATGGCGTCCAAAATGCGGTTCAATCAGGTAGTTAACCTCAACGCTATTATCCCAATTTCTGATTTTTTTGTCTTGCCTACTGTATAGACCTTATTAAGATCCAGGTATGGGTCAGCCTACCCCTTTCGGTGCCGTACGCCGCTTTTATTTGGCTTGCCGATCACATGGCATGGTAAATTTACCATTTTTTCCCCCCCATAAAATATAAATTTTTAACCCACTAAAACAAAAAAAAAAAAAAAAACCGCTTTTTCCCCCACCCCTAAAAAAAAAACCCCCCCAAAAAGAAGTTTTAAATTAAATTTTTTTTTTTTTTTAAATTTTTTTTTATTTTCCTGTTTTGAAAGTGCCTCAACGATGTGACTGTTTGGAAAACAACCATCACATACCTGCTGCCTTTCAATTCTTTCGCCTTTCAACTAAACCAGAAAAATACTAGTTTTCGTCATCCTGTCACATCTCAAATTCTATGGTTTATAATTCCTGTTCTATGACCCAGTTCTTTTACAGACAGTGGCTTCTCATTTCATCTTCATTCCAGTAATCAGATTTGATGTTTCGAATTGTTTTAGGTTGTTAAAGCAAGTTTGACTTTCTACGATGCTTCCACCAACGTGCATGGTCGCCAAACTTTGTTGTTGTGTCGGACTGTTAATCTGGGAGAAAAACGTCGAATTATTTGGCGATATGTTTGTCAAAGTTACAGATAGAACGGCTAACGATTTAAATCTCACTTGGGATAATCTATTTCTCGGACAAGGTATCAACCTTCTGGTTTTTTTATTTTATTTTTTTTTTTCCCGTGTGTTATATTGCCTGATATTCAATGTCATCATATATGAAAATATTACAGGTACTTTGAGACCGGATTTAATTGTCCGCTTCGCATAGGGCTTTTCGCGCTGATCATTAAAAAAAAGACTCATCATAACGATTCCGAAATGGTTCGTCAGTTGCGCCCTCACGGTCGTGTAGTAGAACCTTTTAAAGGTAATTGCATTGAGGTGTTTTCTTGTGTTATGGTATTTCAGTAAGATCTTTGCTCTTTTCGCAATTTTTCCTAACAGACTTCCATAAAGATGAAGTAAGATCCTTAGGTCTCGAGCTGGGTCTGCTTGCAGAATTACTGGAACGTCATCCGTTTCCTGGTCCTGGTTTGTCCATTTGAATCATTTGCGCCGAAGAACCGTTCATGGAAGCTGATTTCGGTGAGACGCAAGTGCTGATTCGTTTGATGGTCGATTATGCCAACATGGCAACCAAGGAAAATGCCTTGCTCAATCGGATTGAAATCGCGACGTCGGAAGAAGAGCGTCTTCTTCTGGAAGAACTGTCCAGTCACAACCAGTATGTTGCCACGCTACTGCCTATTCAACCTGTCGGTGTTCAGGTCCAAGAGATTCGAAATTTAGACGTTTTGTTGGCGGAATTTTATAAAGATTGTTCTCTTCCTTGCAGGGAGATTGCCAAAACTTATAGCTATTGCGTAGTACTGAATTCTGATAAGACAATCAAACTGGAATTATCTAGCTACCTAGGCCTGCTTAGTACCACGTGTGTGCCATAATGTCAACCGTGTTTGCTACATATTCGGAAAGGGTGTGCGTGAATCGGTGACAGACGTTCCACCTACCTACTTAATGAGTAACATTTTGGCGACTTTGAGGGAAGCGGATTATTTGGCAAATAAAATATTACGGGATTCGGAATAAGAAGAAAGTAAAAGAAGCTAGCCCAGATGCCAATCGTCTTGATCCCTCTTCCCTTTGATCACGATTCGAGTCAACGCATTCCATCATACCAGCGATGAGTCATTTTTCGGAACTCCTGCAATTCCTGATACTCATCTGCCCCAAGAGTTACGTAAAAAGTGGTACATTTTAAAAACTGATCTTGGTGTAAACATTGATACTGCTTATTAGGTTGAAGACAAGATGTTTGAAGCCGTCTTAACTGTTCCAGGAATTTCCAGGGTCTTGTATGACCTGACGGCAAAACCACCCGGGACAACGGAGTGGGGATGATTTTCGATTTAAGTACTGTCATATTTCGGTTGCAGGTTTTCACTGAATACGAAGTAAGTAATGTGTTTAATCGTGTTAAATGTATGATTTTTCGATTCAACTCTATTTAGGTGTTAGAACTGAAATTGTAATTTTAGATCTTTTAAAACACCGCCTAGCTTTTATTAACAATGGTTTACTTTCAAAATCACTCAAAACTACTTCAAAACTATCAAAATCTTGTTAACCATTTAAAGGAGAACAAAGCTCATTTTGTAGATTTCATAAATTTCAACTTCTGGTTTTACTTCCAGTTTTAAAATGCCAAATAACTCCTTATTTATTGGTCTCTCAGAAAAAAAAATTACATTTTTGTGATCCTCGTCAAATTTGGGGTCGACTCCGTGTATCAGATCAAAATATCCGAAAATCATCAAAAATCGCAAATTTTCCTGAACTATTCATTAAATTTTATAATATATTTTTTGTTCTTGAAAATTATTTCTACTACGTCAAGCCAGAAAATATGCTAAGACGTACTTCATGCAATTTCATTCACGTTAAGTTCATGAAAAATCGCGATTTTGGTCAAATCCGACTTTTGGCTAAAAATACGTCATTAAGTCTTAACCCAAATTTGATAAGGATCAAGAAAATTCTACTCGTTTTGTTATGGGATTACTATTTCCGGAGATATTGGTTACTTCCGGCTACTTCCGGAAAATTTTCCTGACAAGCTGTAAAAAGTAAAAAATGAGCTGTATTATTCTAAAAATTTCAAATACTTTTTTTGCATGCGTTAGGGTGTGCAGCTCTTATTCTGTGGTTTTTTCACTATCAACAGTACAGGCTGACCCTTCGAGCAACTACAGTTTTAATCTACAAATGTTTTAGCGCCTCGTCTTGCAACCAGTAGTTGGTATTCTAGGTTTTTAAGTTTAAAATTTGAATTATTGGAAGTTTAATCAATCAATTATTATTATTTGGAATTAGTAAAATTCAAGTACTTAAAAGCAAGAATTGTACTGATTTCAAAGTAAAATCTATTTTCTTTGGGTTTCAGGAGGAAAACTAGATGGCGTTGATGTGCGTTTTGATAAGTATTACGAGTGGCAAGTTAAATCGGTGTTAGTTAAGTTTCTACCCTGTTTAGTGTTTCAAAGGATTTTTATTCAAATATTAACAGTGTTGTTCAGTATTGTTATCGTTGGGTATGTATTGAAAATAAAATTCTTAAAATATATATTTTTGTGTGTGTGGTAAGGTTTCACCTTGTCAGCTACTGAACCACTACGCCGCTAACTAAGGGGCCGTTCACAAAATACGTAACGCATTTTTGGTCAATTTTTGACTCCCCCCTTCCCCCTTGTAACGGTCCGTAACAAAGTTTACAAACCCCCCCTCCAAAACCAGAATCAAATAATTGAGAGAAAATGACTGCAATGGAGAAAATAATTTAGCAGACAACAGTTGTCATGAAAACAACAAAAAAAAGCTAAACAACATTTTTTTTTTTTCTGCAGAAATTAAAAGTTCCACGAAATAATTGTTCTGGTACGTAACATTTTATGAAACCCCCTCTCCCCTTGTAACAAAGCGTAACAAACCAACGACCCCTCCCCTTTCGCGTTACGTATTTTGTGAGATGATCGGCTAAACGTCGTAACTACCGTGACGCGAACGTTGAGTTTGCGAACACCGAGAGCCGTTGAGTTTCAATTTCTTAAAAGTCGGGCTTAATTCGCTTAAAGGGAGGCATTCAAGTTCAGCTTCTAAGTAGGTGCCTAGGTGGTGCCTCAAGGATTGAAGTAAATTGTTACTAGATGGCAGTGCAGGTTCTTTAAAAAATGGCTAAAGACATCTAGTGGACTAATTTTCAATTACCCTATATTTTTGTCACCCATCATTGCGATACCATAGAAGTGTGTGATTCCGTATAAAACGTGATCAGTGTATGTCATTTCTATTACTTTTTTGCGTTCCAAAGGATAATTCAACTATAATTTTATGGTAGGTTATTTACCATTAGGTAATCCATTGTGATATGTGTGTTGGAAGGGGAACACTTACTAAAATGATTGTTTGATTTTTTCGTAACAGTTAGTTCTGTTAACAGCTAAGCAAGCTACTGAACCACATAATTGTGAGCCACCCTCTTGCTTCACTTTCCATCATGCTATTGCACACTGAGAGAATTCACATTCTACCCACCGCTGTCCTATTACCATGATTCTTTTTTACTATACAGCACAGGAGATGCTGACAACAGAGGTAGATCTACAACACAAATTGTGTAGACTAGAATGCCATCACCTAATTATATTACTATCTATTGGTTCATGGGTTACAGTATGGTGATGTGTGTTATCTGACATGTGCAGAATATTCATCTCTGTTGGTTTGATCATCACCTTGTGCCTCTCATCCCACTAAGCAAGCTAGCATGCATTGGCTTTAACACCATTATCCCATTTGGTATTTTAAGTTTCTCTGTTGTGTAGTGCTCTATTGTGATGTGATTTTCTGTGATAGAACTACAGCTCTCATCTTCCTTCTCTGCAAAATTGCCATCTCAACAAATTATTCAGTTTCAACCCAATTGGATCACAAGCGTAAGTTGAATTGTTTTTTAAGCTTTGGTTATATCAGATACATTTCGCTCCTCATCTAAAAAGGCTTTTTTTCGCCTTCGCCTTATTTCATTCATTTAGAACTACCCTATTTTCCTCTTCACACCGGTACAAAATCCACCATCAGAACTACGGCCTTGCTGTCTTCTTCCTTCGCCTTCACCTCATCGCTGTCTTCCACTACGCTTTCGCCTTTGGGTCATCGCTGTCTTCGTCTACGCCTTCTCCTTTGCGTCATCGTTGTCTTCGTATCGTCCACCGTCCTCGTATCGTCCGCCGTCCTCGATCCAGCAATTAGTAAGTTCCATTCAGTATTGCTTCATGACATTTAAAATGCTAATATCTTTGTTTTTTATTAGAAGAACGCCAGGGATTAGCAACACAGAAAAGATAGCCAAAAAGCAGACAGTTCAGCAGACAGCCCGCGGTGATGGAGGAAGTTCACCGTGGTTCGTCGCCCTGGTATTGTTTTGTTTTGCATTTTAGTGTATAAGTTAACCCGTTGGCTGCCACCCCGTTTGCGTCCCATTTTTTTTGTAGCTTATAGGGACCGGGCGCTGTTCTGCCCCATGCATGGGGGGAACAGTCGCCGCGCCTAAAGGCTCTGAGCCTTTAGGCGCCATAGGCAATGCACCAGTAGGGACTCTCTTTGTCGGTGCGGTGATAAGATTCCTGGGGTGTGCATTCCCGGAATGGTTTCTATCATCGTACCAACCCGGACTTGTCTTAGGACAAGTCCCACCTTGTTCGCGATCCTTCTGACGTGATGCGTAGCAACTGTAGTTACAGCAACCTACGGGTTGCGTGGCCTGGCAGCCAACGGGTTAACTTAGTGTAAATGTTTGTTTATTTGTGTATGTAATTTTGTGTATGTGAAGTATTATGTAAAATAGTGGTGGAATTGATGGGTGGAGGAGGGACAATAAAAAAATTCCTGTATAATTTTTCTTGATTTGTATTTCATTTTATATTATAAAGTGTTTTCTCATTTTACAATTTTGATGACTATACCAAAATTTTTCTAAATTTTAAGCCATAGAAAAAGAAGGAAAGTTAACTTTCCTTTTCAGAAACTAACAGACATTACTTTTTTTGTCTTAATTGTTTAAATCTTGATTGTTCAGTGACCTTTACAATGTGACAAAATCAATTACTTGGTAAGGAACAATGACTTAATCAAAATCATCTTTGACTACTCTTGGTTTCTTGCGTGTGAGCTAATAATTTACCAATGCAAATATGATATTAATAATCTTTTATTACACTGACAACAGAGCATTGATGGCATTCCTTTTCATCACAGAATGATTCTGCATCTACCACAGCATAAAAGGTACATCCCAGAGATGAAAGACCTGAAAGTACAATTACAAAACTTAAAGTCAATGATAAATTTCAACATCACCTAATGGCACCTGCATGAATTTAAATACTTTCTTTATGTAGCACCTTTGCTACCAAAATGGGTGTATTTGCCTAACGGAGATGAAAACGTGCTGGTGAAACCAAGCCATACTTCTCCTTTAAATAATTAAGAATATGTGTGGTAAAATGATTCTTTGACAAGAATTTTTGACATAATACCTTTCACAACTTCACATGGATTTTATTCAAAAAATCCATGTCCAAGCACACGAAATTGGTTGTGGAATTTCAAAAAAGGAGACGTCAATTTCGAGCTACCATCCTCAGGTCCGACGCCACGCGAAATGGAACAGCTGACAGAACAGCTGATATAGCCAAGAAAATGATTCGGAGTTGGTAATTTCTCCCCTAGATGTCTTGAAAATATGCAGTAGTGATGAAGGCACCACCCACTTTGAGACCATATTTGAAACCCACCCACCTCTCCATAATCGAAGTAAGACCGATTTTTTTATTTAAAAAGAGTTGGGCCTAGAATTTTGACTTGGAATTCGATGAACATACCTGTTATGGTACCTGCAACATGCCTGTTATTGAAAAAAAAAGGAAAAGTCGGGCTTATTTTTTTTTATCTCACCGAATTTTCTACTAGATGGCGAGCCAGTGACAGTACTTTTTTCTAAACAATGGGCGAGATTGTGCGGAGCATTTCGTCTGCTTTGGAAATAGTTAATCTGGTCCAGAAGTCGCGTTGACGTGAGCACGTTAGTGAGAATTATTAAAAGGAAATTGGTGTTTAGGGCAGTAAGGAAGCAAAATGTTTCTTCTATCGATTTGACAAGGGACAAGTCGACTGTTTGACCATTCTGAACTTCTGATTCATAATTCTAAAGGCCTTGCTTTTATTGTCTTATGTCTAACAATGTTGGTAGTGAAACACAACTTAGTTGTGGCTTTATGAGAATCCAAGATCCCTTTCTCAAATGGAAAGAGAGAGACTTGACTGTACACAAACTTTTTTCTATACTAAACACATTGTGTTATTATGCAATTGATTATAGTTTATTTTTAATCTTACTACATGTTACCCAGAGGTAGATTAATAATTGTAGGGAATTGAATGAGATTGCACTCGTAAAATTTTTCGAACCTTTTCCTTGCAAATTCTTCATTAGGCACTTGTAGTTATATCAAAGTTGTCTTGTGGCTACCAATGGCGGCACTACCTTGTTTGACTGCAGCTTGTTTTATTTGTAGTCTGTGAAAAGCAAATTAATACAAGCATTATGAAACAACACATAGCAAACCAGTGTATCCTTGAATTTAAGATTAGGGGTGATAAATTGAAAATAGTTAGATTAGTAGTTGAATCGCACTGGATAAATTTTATTCCTTTGTTTATTCTTGCTTTTGGTTGATATATACCATTTTCATGTGTAGTTTAGTTAAGTAAAATGGCAGCTCTTCACATATGCCACTTGAACAGTCTACAAATGGAATAATATGTCATCCAGTTACCTTGTAAATTTCCATTTAACAATATAATTTTAAGTGTATATAGCCTATGTATATTTCCACCTAAATGCACACATACCTCAAATGACAAAGCGAAACAGTAAGCTCATGAATGTGACTCATGGCTCTGTGGTTGAGCATCGGCCAGGCATGCTGGAAAGTAAAGGTTCGATTCCTTACCGAGTCTTGAAAAAATATATGAGAATTATTCTAATACTATATCGTATGTTAAAATGGCACTTTCAAACAGTGTATTAATAAATAAACCAAGGCAACAGAAACTCGTTAGAGAAATTAAAGTAAAATAACCTGGTCTGTATGGGTAAACTTGTAAATCCAACTACTCGAAGGAAGAATCAAGAAGAATAATTCAAATACGTCAATTATATCTCCCAAGAAGAAATACTATCAATCTTTCCAGAAAAAAGACAATTTTGAATAATTTATTTTAACAATTTTGTATTGAAATACAACTTTTAAAGTAAACAAGGTAGGGGATAAACCCCTACGTCAATTGAACCGAACCCCCGGGGAGATTACCCGGGGAGTGGCTAAGAGAAGCCGGAAAAGGATGGAAGGTTTCGGACAAGTTTTTACGTGAGCGATTAACCGTTAATTCGGATTTGTGGGTAGCCTCTTCGCCCTCCAATGATCTCATAGAACTTGAGGACCCCCACGTCCCCTTTCCGGACAGCGCACTCACAACCTTTACTGCTGATCACAGTAGGGGCATGACCCCCTACGGGCTTATCACAAGTCAAGGGGAAACGGGGCCACAGAAAAGAAGGGAGCCCAGATATGCACTTCAATTTATAAAAATTATAATATTTTATCTTCGGTTCGAATCAGTGGCTAGCGGTTAAGTGCAGGTAACTTTCTTCGAAAGTGCAGCATCTTTTTTCGTCTTCTATTTCTGACACCGTCAAATATAAGACAAGACATCTTAACGGTCAGCTGCAAAACTTCCTCGTGAGACCTGGAATGAAAAGAAAAATTCAAAACAACGGGAAATGGGGTAACAAAAAAGATGCGAACCCGCTTCTCTTTGAATACAATAAATACCGTAAGATGGGAGAATTGGTATTAATATCCAGTAGGAACCCATCTATACATTTCCCTCTGAATATAATGGGAGAGGGCTGGACCGAAATTTCCATTTCCTTAGAATGATACAGATAATATACAATTTAAAATATTTTCTACTTTGCGATCAATAAAACATCTACCAAACCATGGTCTTGTTTTCTGGAATCTTCCATCCATAATTGACATTTTAGTTTATAAAGGCATAGCCCTCACCAATCAGTTGCTGATTTTCAAAAATTAAGACGCTTATGGCAGAATAGCAGTCATGGATCTAAAATCAAGAATCTTTGCGGCATTTTCTGATAAAGAAAAGAACAACCCATAAAAAAGAGGAATAAGTTACAGTTAGTCTAATCAAATAGTATCCAAACATACCATGAGATAGATGATCCTGAATGAACTTTGCATGTTCAATAGAGCTATTTCTGGATCTGCATGGCTAAAATCTTTTCCTAAAAAAGAATGGATATAGGTATACAATACATGTAACACCAGTTTTAAAATAAATTTGAAACAGGTAAAATTTGTACAGCTTGACACAAGTTAAGCTGTGTACCAGATAAATCCTTATTTTCCATAAGGCCCACACAATTTTAAGTTTCCCAAAAGACCATTGCTTAGAATCAGACACTGAAAGGCAAATAAAAACCTGTCAACACAGAAATCAGGAGAATTAGAATTGAACACTCCCAACTTGAGTTATTTTCTTCTGTCTAGTACTTTGCAATGTAGCATAATACATGTACCTGCCTCAATTCAGAACTGCAGACAAATGAAAAAAACTAAACACAGTAGCTGTGAAAGCAGATCATTTTTAAGTACATGATCAGGTTTTTTTCGCCTCAGACTAGACCTAAAATACAAAGACAACACATGATGAGAATAATGTAGTTTACTGAACATATTATTAGCTAAATGGAAGAGCTGTTAAAAGATAATCATGTAAATAATTGGGATTGCTGTTGTGGTAAGTTTTGGTGCAATCAAAACTATCATTTTTTTCTATTTCTATGGTCATACAGAGTCATCAAGGTGAACATTTTTCCAAACCCTCATTCCAAAACGATTGTCATTCAAGAAAAATGCAAACGACAAGGGGAAAAGATTTTTAATACAAAGATATCAAGGAAAACTAATATGACCATCATAGTAATGAATCTGTAACTACCTTTACCCCTTGATCTACGGAATTGATGGTCTTCCTTGTATTCTGCTTGTAGTTCGACTTCTGATGACAGTCCCATTCACACCATGTCATCAGATAGTGGATTTTATCACTTTTCTTGAATAATAAACATCTGTAATGCATTCAATTATTATGAAATTAATTGAAAAGACATCACTAGATCTAATTATCATCTCAATTCTAGAAAAAAACTTTTCATTATCCACTTCATTGTTACGGAACGCCATTTGACACTTACATAGTGAGCAGTGACAATGACAACAACAGATCCTGCACAGCCATCTAGTGACAATCAACCTTCCTTACTGGAAGGTTGAAGCTCTGGCTCTCAGAATGCTCTATATGTTTAAGCACACTGGCGCTCCAAAACATGCTAAATACCGGAATGTACTGGCGTTTGAGTACAGGACAGCAACAACGCCATCTTAAGTGCAACACACGCGCGACTCAAACTCTCCCGTGCAAAGGGAACCACCCGTGACTAATCGTGGTATGCTTCATGGTTTTTTCATGCAATGCAAGTATGCAACTGTAGGAATTCAAACGTACAAAATATAAAAATGAAATACGCAGAATACGGACGATACCGAATTTAAATTAAGATACATCATCCAGTTGATGAAAGAGAAGTGATCAGAACGTTTTTTGTTAATTATTGTTTACACTCGAGTAACAAATCCCAATCAAAAAGTTTTTTTAATAATCTCAAGAAAGTGTTTACATAGTTACCACGCAAGCACGCTACAGCTCTAGCGTGATACAACAAAATTTTTCAAAACATTTCCCGAACAACTTATTTGACGAGAAAACAAATCACTACATCGAAATCAGCATTCAATTTAGAGTATAATGTGTGATTTTAAAACAATTCCAAGAGATCTCGTTTTTTGTAGATTTTGAGAAAAATGAGAAGGGTCCCTTTCCACTTTCTCATTTTTCGCAAAAATCTAGATGTAACGTAAAGAACACGATTTAGACTTGGAATTAAACGGTAATCACGATAATATACTTAGTTTTTACGTAGAACTTGAATTTTTCAAATTAAACGTAAAAAACATGTTAACAAAGTTGTGTTCCAGCATGCTACAGCGATAGCGTGGTATAGCACAACTATTCGTTATTATTTTCCAAAACGGAGAAAATGAATAACTTTCTCGGATTCGGCATTCAATTTTATTAACGTGATTTTTTGGCAAAAGCTAACCGCTTCTCCATAACATAATTTACAAACTATTGTATAATGCTTCTTTCATATGAAACTTCTGACATAATACCTTAGGAGCTTTGCGTTGATTTTCTTCACATTGAAAACTTATCTGTAGTGGCATAGCGGGAAAGGGAAAATCTACATTATAACACCTTAAATTACCCGAAATTGGCATAGAAATTTTAATAAGGGGAACTTTCATTATAGCTACCATGTTCGGTCGACGGCTGGCAAAATGAAACATCTGCTATTGTCGTGGATTGCTTTAACAGTTCGTAACGTCTATAGATTTCTCAAGGATGTGGCGGCCACGAGAACTTTCTCATTAAATGCACCTGTTACCTATAACAACTGTATGAACTCCAAGATAGAAACAAAAAAAGATACACAAAAAAAAAAAAATACGAGCGATATTAGATTCAAATAAGGACATGATATCATGCAATTGAAGAATGAAGTGATCAGTAAGTTTTTCCGTTCACCACAACGAATTAATATTTTGTGGTGAGAGAGACATCTACAATTATTTGAGCTTTAGACGTGCGGGTAAGTCATAAAGCCAAATGGCAACTAACCGTAGGGAATCAAAATTTGTGCAAATAACCACATCTTAATAAATTTGATAGAAGCTCGTGCCCTCAAGTTGTAGTTGTCTGATGGTAATGCAGTATTCCACACTCCGCGGAGGGGTAGTATAGTATTCAGCAGAATATGTTGTGTAGTATTTCGGAGCTTCAGTATTCAGCTAGGCGCGGCATACACGATAGCATGTTTAATGATTTAACATTACTTTTTGATTATGTAATTATTTTAAAGACTTCGGATTAATCTATAATAATTTAAAAAAATATTGCCTCAATATTGTATCTTGTGACTGAATGGCATTTCAGAGCTTTAGATTAGCAAGTTGATGAGGCATAAGCTGTCGCTTATGTTACGCACGACCTAGTAAGATGGGACAGCGACGGTGTAGCATCTTGAAACAGAATAGTACTTTGAAGCTTCGTACTATAATATTTCAATGTAATACAAGTCGTTATGCAATACTCAGGTTTAGTTGTATAGTACTCGATGCCTGGGCGAGTGTAGCTTTGAGAGGCAAACATAGTAATTTGGGCCAAATAGTACTCAAGAGCTTCAGCATAATGTAAACGCTATTCTTGTGGTGTAGTATTTTGGAGCTACACACGTGGTTGTGTAATACTCCATCGATTTGGTCACGTTATACTTGTGCTTTTCGTTGAGTACTACTGTGGCGCATTGGTGTAGTAGTATGCGGGAACAATGTACATCATGGTGTAGTAGGGCGCAAATGTAATATTGTACTTGGAAGAAAAGGAGCCCATAGGTACACTCGGGGTCGTTCCAGCCATCCAAGAGATAACAGCCTACAACAGCATTGCTACGCCGTTGTTAGGGAGATACAAGATCATAAATATTTTGATCGATTTCTTTACCGCTGCCAACAACCAAGAACACGCTACTAATAACTCAATAGCTAGCTATTGAGGCTAGTTCAACATGTTTGTAGAAAAAATAATTAGTTCGGCACAAACTTGCAATCAACTGAAATTAAAACATACAGACCAAATTGTGAAGTAGACTGATAGTTACCAAAAACTGTAAGCTGATGGACATGTAAACTCAAACTGATAGCAAATGCTACGCTGTTGCTTCCATGTTTTGGTCTCGTGCGGCTATTCCGACACCTGTCCTGCCATTTTATGACTTCGTGTCATGCTGATTGACGACACAAGCTATCCTCCATTTCTTACCTATTGTAAACAATGACGTTATATACGGTTGTTTTCTAGTAACATTAATCAATTGTGTACTATAAATACTTTTAATGTTTACTTCGCACACCATACTACTTTCTTCGCACACCGCTGCTTTGGACTTTTTTGCATTGGGTTGACGAATACCAAATCATTTTCCTGAACAACAATTTTTGAAAAAAAAAAAAAAAAAAAGATAAATAAAAAAAATTTTGCTGTTTACAATTTCCCATGTCTTGAATGTCCTCCCCCCCCCCCGCCAAAGTTCTTACTTTAGGGCTATGCCCCATGAACTTTGTCGGTTTGTGGTACACTTATATAGGGTACAGCTATAACGTATTACTCACAACATACTTACACTTTTTTTAAAGTTGCTTTCAGACTATACACTAAGGAGTCGTAAATTTGTTATAACTTGTAAGCGTATTCAAGTTGTTATAGGAGGTCCTTTATGGAGGAGAGAAAAAAATTGCAGGTTAGATGGGCCACTAAAAAATGTTATACCTACTTAAGCCAACCTGAAACAAAAAACAAAAAAAAAACTTGAAAGTAGGGCTAGATAAGGATGACAAAGAAAAAATTCCTCAGAATAGTTGTAGTATAAGAGCTAAAATCATAATTGCAACAACTTTTTCAGAGTAATCCCCAAGTCCTTCCCAAATTTGAAAAAGTTGTTAACAATTAATAAAACATTCAAAGTACAAAAAAAGAGCAGATACCCCAGCATATAGTCACCAACTATTGACAGTGACACCCAGTATTCCATGAACTAATTCCTCTATTTTGATAAATGGGGCTCCGACTGTTTTTAACTCTTTCACCAACATCTGACAATATCACTATAGCAGCTGGATGATATTGTTCTTAAAGCATCACACTGAATCATCTAAAAAGTACCTTGTGCACACAGTGAGTTCATCAGAGTTTCTAAGGTAGAATTGTCTTCAACAGCATTGTTGTAACCTAATCTTTCTCAAGAATGGATTTGTACCGATCCATGATAGCACTGTATCAACCAACTTATGAGATTTTTTAATGAATTAAAAATGTAGTTTACCTGATCATTAAAAGAGGTGTTTTACATTTTAAGCTTCAATCGGGCCACAGGATAAGTCAAATCACTATCATTGACCAAGAAGTGTAAAGTGCTATCAGCACCTGTAAGGTATCAAAATTTCACCCTAATGATATAAGTAAACTGTTGCTTAAACTTTTTCAACATGTCTAACAACATAAATTCTATTATCCAACAAACGATGTTTAAGATCTACCTGGATTTCAGCAATTAGGTAGAAGTTTTATGCAAAATGTCTGCCATAGCGGCCACATCCCCACATCGTCACTGCCACAAAGCGTGCGTGCAAACCGTTCTGCCTTCTGCGTATCGGTGAAATCGAAACACCCACCAGAGGTCAGAGGTGTTCGTGTAACCATAGGTTAACCGGTTAATAAGTGGCAATTATCTCACTGGTTTAACCATTCAAGAAGGGGAAAAAAAATTGCCATTTACCGTGGTTAACCGGAGAAATCAGCAACACAGTTAAACAAGCTGCATGATTACCTGTTTGTGTGAACAGAAAATGTTCAAAGATCTGGATGACGATGGCTAAATACCATAAGGCGAAAAGCTAATTATATTCGAAATGATGACGAACAATATATAATGGCGACTACATGCGCAAGGTTACCACTTGCAAATGCCAAATGGTCTAATGGTAGAAAAATAGTTATACCAACATAATCTAAAAAATCTAAAAATAACTTGACACTTCCAAATATTATACCTGAGCCTGATCAGGTAACCCTTTAATAGAGACAATGCAAACATTCCCAATTAAGAAGTATAATGGCTAAGCTACACCCAAAAATAAAATTTTTTATAAAATTGGGAAGGCTAATTCCTCCTTGGTCAATTAGTTTTGTTCCTTCATTGCAGTCACTAGAAAAAGAAAATGCAAGTCTAATAACAAAGTGAAGGGTTCTTCTATCAGTGAGTAGAGGGGGATTTTTTATAAAATTTTTAATTTTTTAAAAAAAAAAAAAAAAAAAAAAAAAAAAAAAAAAAAAAAATTTTTTAAAATAAAAAAAAATTTTAAAAAAAGTAGAAGAGTGCTGTGACTATATAGCAGTAAGAAAATTTGGATTTGCATATCCCAAAGCACATTTTGTCACATGGTAAAGATTACTTTCAATAAATGAACAGCACATATGTTAAACATATTGAATTAAAAAATCTTAAGAATTAATGAATTTAAACAACTGGGCTAAAATCCTTTAGAAATTGTAAGTTGGTAGGTAAGTCACTACTATAGGTACTCTCAACATTCAAATAATTACAAAAATGTTCACTGAAAGTAAATTCACCTTTAAAATAGTTGGATGCAACTTACTTGGAATTTTCCAACTAAAAACATATAACAGTAAATGTCCGATCACTCCTCTATCAAGTGGAATTTTTCACAAAACATGTTCAATTGGAAATTTTGAATACTTACTTTCATGACAAAAATACTGAAAGAATTCACGAAGATGTGCACTTTCAAAAGAAAGATTTGTTTTCTTGTCTAATAGAAAATTTAAATTAAAAACTTTCTCCTTTCAAAACTCTTCATTAACGTCCACGACGTCCACATCCACTCGACCTTGATCATGTAGCAGACAAACTGTAATGCCCAACCAGAGATAAACGAGAAGGGTATGTGATAGCAGAGACATCTGGCGACTAGTATTAGGCACCACAACGCGAAAACATGCATTGCTTAGTGGAACAAAGTAAATCAGACAAACAAACAATATTTGAGAAAAACAAAAGGCATCATATTAAACAAGTTAAAAGTAAAACACAATAAACAATTGCTGAAATGAAATACGCAATGATGGCAACTACTTTATTTACTTATACTTTAGCAATGGGGAAAAGATTGAAATTAGTTACAGTACAAGTGATGGCGCGCTTGACATTAAAAAACGAATCTCACTGGCGCGCCAGCAAAAGCTAGAGAACTAATATCCTTCTCGCCATCTAGCGAGTAAAATTTTAACCAGAAGAAATTTTAGGTAACTGTCAAATATTCCAATCAGGAAACCAACACAACAGGTATGTTTACTGAGTTCTGTCATTACTTTAAAATCTGTTATTACTGTGAAATGTAAAAAAATAAATAAGATATAAGGTTTCTCGCCTCACATGTTATTTTGGGCTACTATATGACACTTGACTAACGTAATGAAAAATTAATGTACTATCGGGGTAAAGGTTTCCGATAGAAGTTTGTATTGATAGCAAGACTTGGGTCCAAAGGAGAATACGCAGCGTAGTTATATACTCTCTCTTTGCCCTTGGGCTGCCAGACTTTCTTTTGCGTCGGAGACCGAGAAAGACGTATAAATACGCGCTCCTTCTTCTGTCAAGTGAATTACTCTCATTTACTTTATAGTTGATTAAAATGGCTGAACGTGATGCTGCCACCAACCAGCTCAAGAATTTTGGGGAATCTAAGAAGGTAAGATGTTTATTCAAACATGTTTTATATTTTTGTTCAAACAGATCTTATCAAGGTGTTATATAATTGTCATCATTTCTTATCATCTTTACTTTTCAAATCAATCTAAAAGAATGAAGCTAAAGCTAGTGTAACAACTAGTGCAGGAGCTCCAATTGGATTCAAAACTGCTAGCCTTACTGCTGGACCTCGAGGACCCATGCTTCTTCAGGATCATGTAAAATTCCACAATTAGTCTCTGATATCCCTTATACACATGAATATCTGTTATGATCAGGTATACATTGATGAAACAGCTCACTTCGACCGAGAACGAATTCCAGAACGCGTTGTTCACGCGAAAGGCTCAGGTCTGACTTGATGTTTTAATTGAATAGCTTGAAATGCTTTAAGATATTGAATGCCTCGTTACTTACGCACTTGATGCATTCCCATTTTCATTCCAGTCTTTTTTTTTTTTTTTTATAACATTGTTTTTCTTTTTTTGGATGACAAAAACGTGCAAAATGTACTTTAGGTGCCTTTGGATACTTTGAGGTTACTCACGACATCAGCAAGTACTGCAAAGCGGCTATTTTCTCCCAAGTCGGGAAAAAGACTCCAGTCGCCGTCCGATTTTCTACTGTTGGCGGAGAAAGCGGTTCAGCTGACACTGCGCGTGATCCTCGCGGATTCGCTGTCAAATTCTATACTGAAGAAGGCAACTGGGATCTCGTTGGAAACAACACACCAATTTTCTTCATTCGTGATCCCATCCTCTTTCCAAGCTTCATCCATACCCAAAAACGCAATCCGGTCACCCACTTGAAAGTATGTCGGCTTGATGTTGACAGCTAAAGGGGGGAAAAAAAGCTTAACATTTATTTTATGTGTTTAACGTGAACGGTAGGATCCTGACATGTTCTGGGATTTCATTTCTCTTCGCCCAGAGACCACGCACCAGGTGTGTTTTCTGTTCTCCGACCGTGGAACACCAGATGGTTTTCGTTTCATGAACGGTTACGGATCGCACACTTTTAAGTTGGTTAATTCTGAAGGCAAACCTGTCTACTGTAAATTCCACTTCAAGGTATGGCACGTTATGCAAAATTGCTCCATGCTTTTGACGATAGTTAATTTAATTTTTTATTTAGACTGACCAAGGAATACGCAACCTTAGTGCTGACAAAGCGCATCAACTAACTGCCGATGATCCTGATTACGCAACCCGCGATTTGTATAACGCCATTGCCAAGAAGGAACTTCCATCGTGGTCCCTTAAAATTCAGGTGATGACTTTTGAACAAGCCGAGAAGTTCAAATGGAATCCTTTCGACTTGACCAAAGTAAGTTGATTGACAAGTTTCATCTAGCAACTGAAAGGAGATCAAATATTTCAATGGAATTTCTAGATCTGGCCACAAAGTGAGTTCCCACTGATCCCAGTTGGCCGTATGGTTCTGGATCGCAACCCCAAAGACTATTTCGCCGAAGTCGAACAGATTGCATTCAGCCCAGCGCATATGGTTCCGGGTATTGAGGCAAGCCCTGATAAAATGCTTCAGGTAGACGAACCCTATTTTACCCAGAATGTCACCTCCTTATTTTAAAAAATAAAAAAAAATTGTTGTTATTTTAGGGGCGTCTTTTCTCCTACACCGATACCCATCGCCATCGCCTTGGAACAAACTACCTTCATTTACCTGTTAACTGCCCATACCGTGCCAAAGCTTTACACTACCAACGTGATGGACCCATGACGTTCAACACGGACTATGCCGGTTATCCAAATTACTTCCCGAACAGCTTCTCCGGACCGGACAATGCTCCAGCAGCTATGGAATCGAAATTCGAGGTTTCGGGCGATGTTGCCCGTTACAACACTGCCGATGACGATAACTTCACTCAAGTCAACACTTATTGGACTAAAGTGCTTGACGAGGGAGCTCGCACTCGCCTGGTTCAAAACATCGCAGGCCATCTAAAGAACGCACAGCCTTTTATTCAAGTAATGACTGATTTCCAGAAGATTTTTGTGAAATATTTCTAATGCTGCGAAATTTCGAAATCTGTAGGATCGCGCAGTGAAGAATTTTACTCAAGTCAACAATGATTTTGGACGACGCCTACGTGCAGCTCTCGACAAGCACATTTCTTCCAGTTTGTAATGAGATTTTTGCGTGAGATGAAAAGGTATTGGCTGACTTCTGAAATTTTCATGCTGGAATATTAGCATTCGTAGAAATTCAGCATTACATTTTCTAGTGGTAGCTATTCGCAATGATGCCAGCCATTGTTACAAAGATAGGGGATTACACATTTGGTGCAATACATGATATACTTTTATGGTGAAAATTTACTGATTTTTTATTTTTACACAATGTAACTCATGAGAGTGTATACGAACAAATAATCTATACGCGTCATTGCTTACCTAAACTGTTTGTTTTTCTAAATGTAAGAGATGAAAACAAGGGTTGACCGATAAGATCGATACATATGCACGATAACCTAAGCCAATCGAGAAGGTGTGCACGTATGCCATTCGATTGGAAATGAATTCTAACTTTGATCACAACAGACGCGATGAAACTATTTTTAACATAAGAATTGGCCAACGGAGGAGCTGAGCCGTTACGTGAGCATTTTACACTATTATCTACGCTGTGGACACATTTGGAATCCGTTCGGGCCTATTTTTTATGTTTTTCAAAATAGTGAAATCATACCGCAGAGGCTTACCTCTGGTGTTCACGAGCGTTGCGGTCACTGCGTGGGAGGAAAGAGCCTCTAATTTCGATTAGAACGATTTCAATTATTATTTTTTTGTTCTGTTGTGCAGCGGAGAAAACAAACTTTCTGTTTTGCTAATGAAAAACTTTCAATTCCAACTGCCACACCTTTCTACGATCCATCTCTTTTGCAAACAACAAGTTATTGATATTTCGGCTTATGTTACATGCATTTCTTGGCAACTGAAAAAAAAAATGAATTCAATGGGACCGGTAACACAATGACGAAAGCCAACTTCATTTTCTATGAATCCCGGAGGTAAATGAATCAAAATTATCATAAGGTGGATAGTTCATAAAAAGCGTCAACGTTTTGCGGTAAAGGCAAACTCTGAAAATGGTTTGAACTATACTTTAGAAAACAACAAACGGAAACACGATAACCGCGTGCTTTTGTGGGCACTTTTCCCGCCTTTCGGTCTTCATTCTTTATTACGCAATTGCCAGTATTGTGTGGTCGCTGGTTGACCAATGATCATGACCACGACATTTTCAAACTCGTGAACGGTGACATAGAAAAACATTCCCAAATCAAATACAAATAACTGAATGACTTGCAACTTTGTCTTTTGAATGAATAAGCATTTCCACGTGGCAGGAAATTGCCTTCAATCATTTTAGCACAGGCTCTAACTAGTTTTTTCTTCTATTTGTTTTCCACTGTGAAAAAGAAAGTTAGAGATCAATTAGGGGATCTCGTGTCGAGTTTAACAATATTTAGTCGACAGGTCAGTTTGCCCTCGTTATAGCAAGTGACTTTTCATATTTCAGATTTGATATTCCTGTCATCTGCCTCACGACATTGGTAAACGTTGACCGACTATTTCATTATTTCCATTTGGTATCGCCTAACAATATTGTTTCAAAATCAATTCGTCGCAAATCGTGAATTGTTTTATTCATTTCTCCCTCCTTAATATTTTGATCTGGTGCACTTGATTAGAAAAACTAAGATATAGAGTCATAATAAAGTCATCAAGAAAACGCGTGATTGTTTAACACCTCATTAGGCTACGCTGCAG
This sequence comes from Daphnia magna, assembly GCF_020631705.1. NCBI lineage: Eukaryota > Metazoa > Arthropoda > Branchiopoda > Diplostraca > Daphniidae > Daphnia > Daphnia magna. The sequence continues at coordinate 10,241,728 of NC_059188.1, read as the reverse complement.
CCATCTGCAAGAGTTTGCACCGCAAGAGGCCGTTTCGTTCACCATCACCTGGAATGGAACGAGAGAAAACTATACTGCGGCCAACCCCCACCAGCTTTCTATTATGAAAGTTAGGGAAAGCGAGTCAATCATCTCGTTTTTCTTGATGGAAGAGGGAGTTGCTGTATTGAATGCCTCGCATCTTAAATGTTAGACCGAAGTTTTACGAGCTATATTTAAGTTATTGCTCCATTTAAAAGTTACGCGCTCCTCGAATATTTAGAAATTAAAGGACGAAGAAACCGGTTTTTATATTTCACATTCGCTTATTCATTTCGTGAAGTGTATCGGGACGAGAGAGCTAAAATTTGAATGAGAGAGAGGACGGGAATGTTTTTCTTTCGTGTATGTGTATGTATATAAATACGGAGAAGAGTGTGAGCTGCGAGGGAATTATTAAATGTGATAATGCGTGGAGAGAGCTTTATTAAGTAGGTTAAATCATCCAACAGAGGGGTTAGGGAAATGGGGGGGGGGGCAGGATTTATAGGAGGGCGAATCAGAACAAATGAACGAAGGGAGAGACGAGCAGAGAGATACAAAGTACAATATCGTGATGCTTTGGGTTTGTTGATGTTTTAAGTATATAATGAGAGGTGGGAAACACACGTACAGGACAAGAAAAATGAAGTTATGTAAGTACCAGCGCATATGTTATATCAAAACAACTTTTGCATAAATGACTTCATCGAACCGAAAACAAAACAAAGAAATCCTCGATTCATGCGCGGATAATGCGCACATTTTTTTTTTTTTTGCATGCTCACGCGCACACACACACACAAACTGTACGTCAATCATTTAGAACAAAACAAAAAAAATCGAAAAGATTTTAAAACGATGTAACACGACTAGGTAAAAAAAGGGAAAACGGGCGTGCTGCACATACGAACTTCACGAAACTATTATAAAATTATTATTAATTTTCTTTTAATCTGGTGAAACTTCCATTCGGGAATATTTGTTTGTTTTTTTCCATTAAAACGAAAAAAAACTCGTGTTTAAGGAGGAGGGTTTCACTGTGTGATCAGGTCGTGAAATTTAAATGTTTCAAAACGAATACCCATAAGATTAAAAAAACAAAAAAGAAATACAGAAACAAAAAAAGATTCATGACTATCAGTAAGTACTTTGAAGAGGACGATGGCCACGTGTTTCCTACCGGAAAGCAAAAATTATTTCTTGCTCTCCCCATTTCTTTTCTTTTTAAGTATGTCAGTTATTTCGACGCGAAAACGATCGAGAAGATAGCACATAATTTGTTTCAAACGAGATATTCGTGAGACACCAATCGACAAATTATTTTCTTTGGGGATGGGGTTGCTCGTTTTCTTTTTTTTTTTTTTTTTATTTTATTTTATATAGATTTTTTTTTTTTATTAAATTTCTGTTTTTGTTTTGTGTAAAAGAAAATGTACATCATGGAATGCAACAGAGAAACGAGAAATAGCCACGGACACGCACCAATGGCATCGAAGCTATGTATAACGGGGTGTAAATGGCGAAAGAAAAAAAAAAAAAAAGAAGAGCGTGTTTGATTTGAAAGGAAAGGCTACATCCGTATTATTCTGAAAATTTGACTGTAGGGGGCCTTTTATATTTAGGTTTTTGTTATTGTTGTTTGTTTTTTTTGTTCTCTCTAGAGCGTTTAAACTATATCCTCCATTATTACACACGCCGGGGTAGAAATTGAATTTGATACGTAGAAAACGAGTGGATGATTATACGTGACTTTAAAATGTTTATATGGATAAAGGTGGTGTTTGCTTTGGGCGGAGGGAGAGGAGCGAAATGGTGATAATAATCTCGGTTACAAACGTGTGTGTCGACAAAGTAGAGAGTCCTACTCGGATGTGTGTGTTATTACAAACACAACAAGAGGGAATTCATTCAGCTGGGCGCATCATTAAAACAAAAAAATAATTATAAGGACTTTTGACTAGAGAGACTAAAAAAATTTCCTTTCTTTTGTTTCAATTGGTCGCTCACAACCTCATCCCTCTGTGTAGATGCTCAATTATTAAAATAGCCTCACTCCCCTCCTATCAGATATGAAATGTAAATTGAGATGTCCTTTGCCGGGATACTTTGAATATGCGCAAACGATTGCAACGCTTTTCTTCTTGTTTTTCGAACTTAGAATACTGCCCCCTCCAACTTTTGTAAACGCACACGATCCTTGAGCGATTGTGACATAGAACCAAACATTAAAAAACCAAATTTTTAATGTGGGAAGAAATGAAACATGCGACTTTATCGGATGGAGGGGCGCAATTCACGCTCGCGATTTTCAATTAAAAACAACTCCCTCCTCCCCAAACGGCCATTTTATGGAATGACTGTGTGAGAGTTACCATTGAGATCACTGGTTTGCCTTTGCCTGATGTCTCGTATTTCTCTTCCTGCCTGCTTTTATGTAGAGGGGGGAGCTATTTGACTATACATAAAATAAGCTCAACATTTTCATCGGTTTGGAATGCAAAATAGCAAAAATTCGGAATGTGGGTTACACTTATACACACACACAAAAATGTGACTCATTGCATCATCATTGACTAGCACTCAGTTGATATACGTAGCACAAATTGAACAAAAAAAAAAAAAAAAAAAGAAGAGATCATTTGACATGTCAATTGTTTTGTTTTTCTCCCGCACACTTCCTCTTTTTTGGCGGAGTTCGTTTCGTTTTTTAGTTCGTCCACGTTTAGCACTTCGAAAAGGACTAGATTGAATTGCTTGTTCGTCATTCCTTTTGTTTTTCGTTCATTTGCTTTCGTCCGTCATATTCTCGATAAATATTTTGGATATATCATTTGAACGTCGGAGGTAGCCGTCGGTGTCGATCTGTTTGATGTGTTCATAAAACAATCACTGGCCGTATGCAATCAGGTGATGGTTCTGTTGCTGTCATAAGGCGTCGGTGGCCAGTGAATGGTGCAGGGATCCGTGACTGATGACGTGACCGCCGTGCGGATCGCCGCCACCTGCGCCAGTAGGTGACGACACCGGTGAAGGACTGCCGCACATACTGACCGAGCCGGCGCCATCGACGTCACATCCGTCCACATCTCCCATACTACTCGTACCGGGTGATTTGGCGCCACCGTCTTCGTCTTTCCATTTATCCATGGAACGACGTCGAGCGTTCATGAAGAAATTGCCGACCGTCGTCGGTTCCAGGCCCAGCTGTTTGGCTATCGTCACTTGCATCTCTTTCGATGGTCGTTTCGTTTCCTAAATCAGAAACATTCGTTTTTGAGGTTCATTTATCGGCAGGATGATTACGAATTTCGAATTTGTACCTTGAAAATGGCCTGGAGTGTACGTCGTTGCAAATCGGTAAAAACTAAGCGAGGCTTCTTCGGTGACGGTTGTTCCGGTGGCGGAGGTTGCTCTTCTTTGCGCTTACAAACAACTGCGACTATGATGTAGGTGAAAAGAAATTTGAAAAAAAAAATTAATATGTTATATAATATATTGTGGTGAGTATTGTTTTGTTTGTGTCCGCTAGATGGCACTGCCAGCTCTTTTTTTTCGTGAAATTTTCAACTGAAACGCTTGATCTCCCCTGAGATGCAAATCCAACCAGCGGCTGCTCAAATAATTGACGATATTCAGCGACACATTCGACAGTAAACGTCACGGGAATAGACAGTTCCAACACAAGTCATGCACCCCCATCCCTTTGTCTGCCATGGAAACTCGACTCTTATCAAGAAACCAACGCTCCCTTCTTTTTAAATGTATTTATTTCCCTTTCGTATTTTTAAACAGGGATTCGTCTGATGCGTGAGAAACGTCGCAGAAACAAATAAGTCACGAAACTGAAAAGAAAGAAAAAACAAAAACAACAAACTTACTTGGTGGCTCTCCAAACGGCGGTGTGTGCTGCTGCTGAGCGTGGCCTCCAACTGAATCAACGAAGAAAAAAATAAATAAATAAATAAAAAGGTTAGATTTTAATAAAAATCTCTTCCAAGAAAAAGGATTGGCGAAATTTAACGTTTGCACCGCTTGCAACAGCATCGTAGTGACGGTGGGTATAAGCAGAAAGGTGTCAACGAAATCGATAGATTTCTCCCCCCCACCCTCTTTTTTTTTTTTTTGTGCTTTCCAGCGTAAATCGATGGCTATCGTGGAGATAGTGGCTTAGTTGGGCAATCCTCTACCATCGCACGTTTTATATTAACAAAGAAAATCGGCAAGACGAATCGGTGCCGGGGATTTGTCTGCGACGAAATTGAATTTCGCGCCATTGTTTGGAGCTGCTACAACAACTGAAGTGCAAGTGTGTATAACAAGTGAACATTGTAATACAGCCGAATTCAAGGTAAATATATACACGCATGTATATACATATATAGCCCATCTTTCTATACATAGGTATTCGATGTTTCGCCGTTACCAAGGCCCCGAAATGCGCATATACGAACGTGTTGATTAGATGTACTTCCCCGCAGAACACGAAGTTTTGGAATGAAAACCTCGACTATGATGTCAATCACAAGTAGATGTAGATTATAAATCAACTGACGCGTGTCGAGTCGAAAGACGGCGCTCATAGAAATCATTTCTCACTTATATTCGTCGCATAGTTTCTCACTTGATTACGATCGGAATTTTCCGTATGTTAAAACACATATGCGCATTATCTGTGCCGAACGGAACAAAATATAAAAACAGTCACGTCAACTGCAGTCGGGCAGTTGTTTGTGTGCAATTTCCGATTGAAAAACATGTGTGTTACAACACCCCAAGCTGACACGACCAGAAATGATTGAGGATATCATTTCATTTTATTTCAAACTAAAAAACAATTGTTTATTTTTATGCGTACCCGTATAATACTATATTCTGTACGCTTACTTGATCTTCCGTCGTTACGTAATGATTGGATATGCTTAATGTTCCGTCTAGAGGGCTCTCCAGTTATTCAAAAAAAATTATGCATATCTATGCTGTTTGGTAATTGCTCGGGCAGGTAAACCCCTTATATACCAGACACTCTTCATTTGCCTATTCCACCCCAACCCACCCCATAGATCTATTTATAAAGTTCATCGCCAACTGCTGAGACGATGGGACCAACCCAACACGACCAAGTGTTTTTCTTTTTTCATTTCGCTAACGATCATTAATTAGTCAACGTGTTTTTTATTTTTTAAATTTCGCTTTGCCACATTTCCTCACCTTACCGGAAAATGTCGGAGGGTCATCATTATAACAAGGCGATACAAGCAGCGAGAGGGGTGTGTCGGATATATCTATATAGTAGATTTATTTGATTTAGGATGATGAGCGTGTCGATTAGTCACCGTCTGCGCCCTTTAAACTTTGAGCTGTAATGAATAATTAGTGAATCGGAAAGTCGCCACTAAAAATGTTTCGTTCCTTTTTCGCATATCCCATTTATAATTTTCTAACATGCCCGTGGCCCTTTAAAAAAAAAAGCAACAAAAAGAGAAAGACTTTGCAGAAAAAATTAGTCTGATGAGAGGTTTGAGCAGCAAGCGCGTTTACATCATCTCCGTGAAAAATCAAAACGTGGCAGGCAAATGGAGAGTATAGTCAATCAGCCGAAAAAGAAATGAGATTATTGACGAAGCAAGGCAAGTTGTGGGGAGGCCAGTATATATTATACGCTGATTGTATTTCGTCCTCATTCCGGTGGGACTGCTGTCTGTCGAAGTTTGACTACAACGTCAAGTGTTGCGGAAAATGATTCTGCTGTTCAGCGGATCGCAAGGTATTCTAGCGAAAAAGAAGGCAAGAGGGCAAGGCCTTGATTGTTGTACGAGGGATGTTGGCAAAGAGGACGGTCTTAAAGTCATTAACTTCTGACGATAATGAAGAACTAAAAAATGCAAAGCGAACGTAAGGGATGATGTGCGACAGAGTCTATACATGAGAAAAGAAATTGTACACCACTGACGACATTCGTTTAAAAAGCAACGCGATTTCGTTCGTGCTGCCGGGCGTGTCCATGTTTTTTTCTTTTTTTTTGGGGAGGGGGGGGGGGACCTTCTACACTCACCACACCCTTGACTGTGTCCCTCTGTTTAGCGCGAGAAAAAAGAAGGGGAGAAATCAAAGAATAGAAAAACTTCGTTTCTCTAGTCTGGATTTCAAGAGTCCCACTGATGCCAGTTTTTCTTTCCAAACCTTTTTGATTAAAAAAAAATGTGATAAAAGAAAATGGAGGACAGAAAAAAATTTCAAACGAGAGGCCCCTCTTGACGCCCACGCGTTTATGCCACTTGGACACGTATCCAGCGACCCACGTTTTAGCACCATTTTTTGTTTGTTAAGAAAAAAACAGAATTCCAAACTTATTTTTACATAATTTTTGTTCTTTCATCTTTTAAAAGATCTCATATGGCGAACGACCGTCATTAGGATCTATTTAAAATGTGATGATCGAGTCTCTGCAAAGAGTCGATTGAAAAAACAAAAATCGATCGATAATGTCAAAAAGTCCAACTCACGAAAATAAAAAGGGGGAAAACTTGTTTATTTCTTTTCGTCCTGCGATGGAACCATCGTGTCGAAAGAAGAAGTGGTAACAGCGGCGAAGGCCGTGTTCCTTGTCCAATGTATTAGAGTAGTATTCGGCACGCCATTTCTACTATGAAGGGAGAAACTCTCACACACACACACACACAGCCCCATCTAGTGCCTTATTCTTTTGCCATCTCTTCCAACATATCGACGTTGGGTTAGCCCATTTATTCCCGCAATCGTCCAGCTGTAGACGCTCCGTGCCAAATGTTCAGAAAACCAAAGAAAAATAGCTTCCACTCCCCCCCCTCTTCTTCCCCCTCATGTTATATACCTTCAACACCATACAGAAAGTGTCAGCATAAGATTTTCAAGCAAGTGGACAGCGAGTCTATTACATCCCCCTTCCCCCAAAAAAAAATATATATATACTTATACGTATAGAATGAGTCTAACGGTTTGGCTCTTTCCAGTGAAACTATAGGCAAACGCCAAAGGGTGTGTCCCCCTCGTATGTGGAGGGGTGTCATTTATTTCGACTACGACGCTTTAATTTTTTTTTTTTTTCGGGACTAGGACCAGCGGGAGTCTCTTCTATTGAGGACGCCAAAATAAGGCCAGCAATTCAAGCTTTGCTTCAGTTGGTTCCTACACACCCACTACGTAATAGGGTTGCGCTGAGAATCATTACAAATGGGGGCTATATACGCCGAAGTTGGGTTCTTTATAACAACGAGTTGAGAGTGAGGGGGGAATGCGGACGCTTACATATATATATAGATGGAAGAGCTAGATGGGGTGTGGTTAGTGAATAATAAAAAAAAAGAGAAACGAAACAGGGGGTAGGAAATATATTTTTTTTCCGGGGGGCTGTGGATGGTCGACTAGGTCGTTAGCATCTAGTTATGCAAGCAGGCGAAAGAAAATGCAAGAACTGGGCACACTGACGCTGTTCTAAATGTCCAGTTCTTCTTTTCCTATACAGATGTATGCGAACCTGTGTGTGTGTGTGTGCAGTCCTATTCGAAAAACTGGTCCTCCCCCTCTCATTCGTCTGTTGGAAGAAAAGGATTCAAGTGGAATTCTATGCAAATCTCGGATAAAAAGATTTGAATTTTTTTTGAAAAATTTTATTGAGCCACTTGAGTGGCCGGTTCAAAAAAAAAATGGAGTCGCCCGAACAATCAGAAAATAATATTCACTGCGCATATGGACAAGTCTAAACATGTTTTTTACGCATCAAGTATAGACAAGTCTAAACATGTTTTTTTCATGTTTTTTTTTTCAAAAGAATATTCACCATAAATGCTGTAGGCAAATCTATACATGTTTTTCGGATTTCTTTAAAATAATTTTTTTTCCTAATTTGAATAAAGCTATCGTAAGACCGTACGATTTTGTTTGTTTTTTTCGTGCACGCATCTTTAGCCGCAAACTATTTTACCCTTAAAAAATGTATATACTGATGTGTACGAATGATTTATTGCGTCCCTACCATCAATTTTGAATCAAGATTGATCTATTTGTACATGTTCATAGCGTGGCTATAATGAAATAGATTTAACTCTGATGTCAATTTAACGTGCAATGGCGCAAGCTAAGAAAGAAAACAAGAATCCCGTGCAGTGGCGTGTTTAAAAACCTCTGCTGGAAAAAAAAAGTATTATGTCGGGGCCGTATACTCTGCTCCATATTTCTTTCCATTTGTCTTACGTATATATAGCTTTCAAGTGTCATTCAACATAACGTGTAGGACAAGAAACGCCAAAAGAAAATATGGTTTTGCATGACTGACCATTTCTTTTGAGCTCTAAAAGAAAGAGAGCCTTACGGTCCAACATTTTTTAGCTCACCACCCCCAAAAAAAACATAAACGTTTACGTCCATGACACACTGTCTGCTTAAGCCCTTGGCTATAGTATATATATACCTAAAGCTCAAGACACACATAGTATAAGCGCACACAATAAACCGTGTTGTTGCGTTCGCTTCGCTTATTATTCTGCACGCTGGTCCTCCTTCAATCCCGTCTCCCCCCTCCACTCTCGGCAGCCGCAAACTTTTGCTCTTCATCCCCTCTGGCATTCATTTCATTTCAACTGTTTGGTTGGGAGATTCTCACTACGTATACGTATATACTGAGTAACACATTAGTTGCAATCACACACTTTGTACAGGTGAAATGGCAACCTCCTGTTGTCTCTAGAAATGTGTGTTATAAAGAGCTGTGCGCGCTGTATATACGTGTGCATAATGAGCTTTAACCTATACATTTATTTAGACCAACCATTTCAAAGCATTAGTTTCACGTGAAGTTTAAACATGTGAGAAGGGCAGAAAAAAAAACAAAACAAAAACAAATTGGGCGGTATGTATTATAGTTGTATGTCTATGCGCACTGATATTATTAGTTTCGGGGAATCACGAAAACCATTTCTTTGTTAATGATACTTTCGTGCTAGAGAAACATTAGTTGATTACACTAAATGATGTATACTCATATGGCAGTATAGGTTAACGGACATTACCACGTCACTGTTGTAGGCTACCTATCAGTAATTGCGTAACAGAGCTGTGTTTGATGAAATGTGTGTAGTTTTGTGTTTCAGCCGTTGCTATAAAGACAATCAAATCGTGCAGAACGAACGCCAGCGGGCCATTTGATTAGAAAATGAGGTCAAATTTCAAAGTTGCCATCATATACGCGAAATGGATCATATTTCCAACGCAACTATCACAGTCTAATGTAAATGAAAAGTGGATATATTCAAACAGCGGGGTGTTGATTGCTTTTGTATAATTTTCTATATAATACATACCATACCAAAGTATCTGAATATGTCAAGAAAGAGAGCATCACTTCTTTTTCAAATATACCTTCGATCACAAGCCGGGCCCATTCCTCTTTCGTATATGGGTTAGATCCACTCCCTTTTTATCTGTTCCCCATGTTCTAATGTACCTTTATACCCTTCTCTGCTATATAATATTATTAAGAGAAGAAATACAAACGAAATGGCTGTACGGCCATCTTGATGCTGCAAAGTGAATAGAGTCCTCTATATAAAAAGCCATTTCGTTCTTTTTCTTTCTATTAAAATTTAGAACATTCCGTTCATTTTGAACTCTATAAGACTTTATCCATTTACGATGGAATTATACATCAATACGTATATCTAGGGTATGTGTACTTTAATATCCACAGACAATCATTTTGCTGTTTCAAAAAAATAATTTCAATTTGAACCCCCCCATTGAAAAGAAAAAAAAGGGGGTTGAAACTTTGATTTTGAAATGAACGAGGCTGACAAGACAATAGACGGCGGGACTGATGAAACTGATGATGCGACTTTCGCATGTTGGGGCGTCTCAGCCATTTCGTTTGACATCCGCGCAATATAACAGTCATCAGCATTGCACCGGTGCGTCAATCACAACTTGTTATACGTATAAACATAGCGTTACGCGCAGATTATTGTTAACAGTTATAGTTATATGTGCATGTACAAATACTTTATATATAGGCTATACTTGTCTGTAAACACTATACACATGTCCTTGCGACTGTCTAATCTCTTTACGCATTATGCAAATGCACAAAATAAAAGGGCAGACTAATAAAACAAAAAAGCCTGCATTTTTGTTTAAACAAATCAAATGCATATCAGTTCGATCGAACAGGTGCATACATCGATACATACAGTATATACCTTCTTTTGGGGGAGGGAGGTGTTCGTATAACGGTGAATCGTTATGGTAAAAGAAAAAAAGAGGGGCAAACAGAGTGGGCCGCGCTGTCGCAGGGGAGTCGCCCACAAGTAAACAACTATAAAGGAAATGTTGTTGTTCGTATTACGTTCCAGAAAGGCTGCTTTCCCCCTCTTCTTTTTCCTTTTCTACAGCTGATGTAGCTACAAAGGAGAGCAACTCAGACGCAAAGGGACACAGTCAAAAAGCCGAAAAGTCTGTTTCCTTGTAACGGCTTCTTGGCTGTTATCATTGGTTGATATGGCATTTTCGTATTGTGTGTGTGTAGATGTGCTCTTATATATACTGTATACATATAAATACATATTGCGCTATCGCAGTCCACTCGCCAATGGTCATAGTTTTTGTTTACTCTTTCTCTTTATTCAGCTACGGCTTCTGACTCGAGTCGTTGCGTGCGACACGTTCTTCGGTCACCACTTGTGTGTTACAATGAAACCACTTCATTTGCATGACCCCAACCTTGTTTTGTGTTTTTTCATTTTCTGCAGCTATTTAGCACTGGGCCAGTGGTCCACTCTCACGTCTCTGATGAAGAGATTAGACTTGTTTCTTTTCAAAATGAAAAGATGTGTGTCTATACGTCTATTTAACACTGACAATGTATGCATGTGGTACAGCATCTGTCCAATCTCTACCCCTGTTGTGAATATAGAAAAAAAAGCCATCGAACGTGTTTTAAATAAATAGGAGAACGACCCCACCATATCCCTCATTCCATCTCTGTTATATTTTTTTTCTTTTCTTTTCGCCCTTATATTTCATCCTCTTTTCAATTCTTTATCCGGGTTCCATTGTCGACATTCAGTTCTGTGCAGGATTGCATGCGTTTGAATAGGTACCCCCAACAGTGGACTCTGATGGGCTAGATTTGCTTTCATTTTTCTCAGCAGCAGCCAGTCACTGCTGTGAAACGCTGTTGAATTGACAATCCGGCTGTGTATAAGTCTTAATTGGGCGCCATCTTGTCGATCGTAAAAAAAAAAAATAATAATAAAAAATGGAAGGAGAGAGTCAGCGACTGTCATCATCGTCCCTGACATTTGAGGTATTTTTTTATTTTTCTCCTCCCTCCAATGAGATGAGAGGAAGAGAGCACTTTTCATCTCTCTTGGACGACACAATGGAAACTGAACGAAACGAGAGAGAAAGAGAGAAAAGAGTTAGCCAATATATCTATATGTGGAGCCTATATACTATATAGAGAGAGAAGCTGTATACACATGCTGCTGCTGTATAGCCCCGCTAATAATCAGACCTTCTTTCGCAGAGTTTCGCGCTTCATTTGACATCGTGCATTTCACAATCCACTCTCCCCCATCATTTTTCTTTACTTCTTTCTTTATCAGCACGATATTATCTGCGTTTTCCCGTCCACCATTTGGATTTTTCTGCCGATATTTTCCAATCATCGATTTGGAAATGTCTTCTTTTCACATAGACACACACAAAAACGTGCTACACACCTGACATTTTTATTTTTATGATTATTTTTATTTTTAATATTCTGATATCTCGTCCCTATTCACTTTTTTTTTTACACCATTCAAACACTCTACAACGGTATATAAACATACACACATTATAGATTGGCATGTATACCTTATATATATAATAGATTGGCTGACAAAGAAACAAGAAATCTATACCTGAAATTCCCCTCTCAAATTTTGATTGTGACGCTGAACAAACTACTTTCTTTACATAAATCAAGCTAATTGAAAAAAAAAAATAGATGTAAGTTCTGGAGAAATGTAAGATTGAACGCATCCAAAATGATGCGCCGATATAACGTGATGCACAAGCAGATGTGATCAGTTTCACTGCAAGTCTATTCTTCAATATTTCTTTTATAAATATATACGTGTATATGTATAGTATGTAGTCATCTCGTTTTGAATTGTTGACGTGCGCAGTGAAAAAAAAATGATTGAACAAGTTCCAGCAGTCAAAAGCAGCAACAAAATAGAAGGGGGTAGGGAGTAAAAGGCAGATGTTACAGGATGAGGGTATATGTAGAGGTACGAGCGCTCGTTTACCTAATTGGCCCCCAGCGCGAATCGATTGAACCGCCAAGAAAATTGGGTTGAACCTCTCCCCTCTGCGTTTCTCCCCCATATAAGAAGTAAGAAAATATAAAAATGCAAAAATCAAAAATTGCCGACGAATGCTTGATTGAGCGTGTGTGTGTGCTGGCCATGTTGCCCTATTATACAATACGTCTATTATTATTATTTAAAAAAAAAAAAGAAAAAAGAGAGCATCTCATCCGTGATTGAATAAATTTGTTCGATGCTCGATTCTGTATGGCATATTTCTCTATTTTAACTTGACGTGGCTGTTCAAGCGCACCTTTTTTGTGTGTCATTGAATGTAAAGATGGGCACAAAGAATGGGCACTCCATTGGATTCAAAGACATCTATTGATACACCACCAGCTAATGAGCACAGTTTTACTCATCCAACAATTGATATAGGGTCTATACAGTGTACAGCTCATGTATATATAGATTTAGCTTTTGAAATGGTTCATAATGACGCTATTAAGACGCTTCACTTACTAAAAATGGTTCAATGAGCGTCATCTATGAGCACAATTGCTTTACAGCCCATTTTAATATAGTGTTTGTTTTGTTATTTTTTAATTTTTGTAAATGAGAATAGTCTACTCACTATAATATACTATAGAAAATGTAAAGGTCTCTCTGAATAATTAACAAATCAACTGTCGTTTGCGATCGGGACGTTAAACACTTTATACGGCTCTTTAGTGTGAATGATGGCTTGCAATGCACAGTGAATTAAAACATTAATTAGTAAGAAAAGGTGGACATATTGACGTACTTTCCACTTCTCGAGGGCGCTAACGTATTTATGTCGCATTAAGATGCGATATATACATATTGCACAGCACAGCTAACGCACTCAATATAGGTCGACTAATGCGGTGTTTGTTAACTATATAATCCGATCGTTGCGTTTCATCTTTTGAATTGACCAAACGTGATCGACAAAATCCCGGCGAAGAGAAACGAGTGAATCGCACCTGGCCTTGTGCAACTATGAAGGCAGGTGCTCCTTGATTTCGATTGTCACATGTTTGTTTTCGTGACGCGTCGGAACAGCGAAAACAAATGAAACACACGGGCGACACCCTCCTGCTGCGTTTGTTTTTTTCCCCCCTCCATCGGGTTGCTAAACTCCAGGTTGAATACACTGCCTCTCTTTATCTTTTTCTAAATAGATATAGGTGAGAGAAAGAAAGAATAAAAGAGCTAAAGGTAGGCATCCAACAACAGCTGGTTGGATTACGCAATACATACACGGCTGGTCTGTATAGAAAAAGGTAATAAAGCGGGGGCTCCGCATTATATTGTAGTCGTTAGATTTTAATTATTCAACGGGTCTAGCCCTGTTTTTGTTGCAATCATTTCCAGTATAGCAAATGGCGTGACTCAAAATGTTATACGTCTCGCAACAGCAGCTCTTTCCCATATTCATTTAGATACGACTTTGATGCGAATACATTTTGGAAATTTTCATCGCAATTCAATTCACTCGGTTTAATTTCTTCTTTAGCCATTTGAACAACAACAACACAATTTCTCATCACCCCCATTGTTAGATTCGTGTTTCATGATTTTTCTTGCCCGTCCCTGGTGTATGTAGGCTACCCTATATATATTTTTAATGAGCTGTATATGCGCTATCTGAGTATAGAACACGACAATCAAGCAACAATGATTGCCCGCAGAAATGATGATAACGCCATGCAGACTCCCTGCTGCGCATACATAGACGCTGCTGGCGTTCGCTATCGCCTCTGACTGTGAGAGGGGCGATAATCAAAGATGAATAATAATCAGCAGAAAAAGAAAAAAAAGTTCGACGATGTGTGTTCACTCTCTTTTGGGTATATTTATAAGAATACAAAAAAACACATACAGGGGGAGGAGAGGCGCCATTTTTGATGATTTGCTGGAATAGGTCTTTCTATTGTTTTCATGCATACTAATAAAAATACTGAGAAACCCCCCCCTGTGCTATGATATATACTCTTTTTCCCCCCTTTCATTTTGTACGCTGTTTTCTTTCTCTCGCTTTGTTGCACGATGGGGGATATCCTGATGATGAAGAAATACAAGGGACAAAAAAAAAAAAAATCAAATAGGCAGCAGTTTTTGTGCTTGTGTCAGCTTGACGAATGGACACCCATCATTTGTGTTTGCCATTGAAACGTGCAAAGCCAAAATCCCCTTGAACAATCATATTTTATCAGAACGCAGGTGAACTCCCACACTGTTTAATTAAAAAAAAATAATAATTGCTTTAAATCATGTTGCGATATATTTCTTTCGATTATCTCTAACGCAGAAAAACCACATCTTATGATATTAAATAAACGTATACACATGCATTTAACATTTACACACGAAATAAAACTGGCCCGGCCATTTAAAAAATAAAGAATTGCATAATGTAAAAATAAAAATATATAGACGTATATCTTTATGAGACATATACGGGTTGCGTTTCCGAGAGGACGTCAATGGGGTCTATACCAGAGAGATATGTATATATATATATTTATATAAAAAAAAAGGAAAAGTGCTGAGTCTGTAGTTGCTGACTCGACGCTCTATCTGTCTACTATGTTTCCCTCCCGTTCTTCCCTATAAACTGCCACCACACATATGTGCGCGTTATGTACTCTCTCTTGCCATCCGTTAGCGTCCGGAGGACCAAGCGCCACAGCTTCAACGGCAGTCGAGTTCTTTTCAGAAAGAACCCGCGTGCTTTTTTCCTTTTTTTTGTATTCCCCCGGATCTCCAACGCCACTTGACACTTTCTTTTCTATCCTTTCTCCAGCCCCCTTTTGCTCCCCCCCCCCTTTCTTTTCTATAGTCTCTTTTCACGACTCTTATCCCGCCAACACGCTATTCTTCTTTCTCTTTCTCTGCCTTGTTTAAATAATAGAAAATCGGCTTCTAAATAAGATGGGGGAAATAAAAGGGGGGTAGAAAAAAGATATCCATCGTAGGTCGTCTCGCACGTTCTCTACATTTCTTTTGCCACCCCATTTTTCTGCATATTTCTCAATCTCTGTTGTGTTTCGTGAAATGCGGTCCGCTTTTGAACGCCATCTTTCCTACCAATTAGGATTTTGAAAGTTGGTGTATAGAAAATGGTCAGACGTCCCCGTTTCAAATCGAAGCCGTTCAATTTCGCAGTTTATAAAAATGCAATTCAGGTGCAAGTTGGCAAATCAAATAAGAACGAAACGAATTTCTCCAAGCATGCGTCGTCCGGTACATTATCACGCTCGTCTCAGCTTGTACGCTATATTTATCTATAGACTCATTTAATTATGCGCATCTCTCGGATACGTCGCTTGGCCATGCGCACACAGCTCATTCCGCTTTTTCAAAAGAAATATGACAATAGCCCCCTCGTGTCCAGCAACCATTTTTGCATCATCCGCAACCAGTTTATGACATCAGCAACGCATATTTATACGCACAAGGGCTTTCTTCTCCCTTTTTTTATGAACGTGAAAAAAAACACGAACGCATTTTCTACTTTCTATATGCCAATAAAAAGAAAAGCAAAGGACAAAAAAAAAAAAAAAACCTTTTCTACCTTTTAAAATTTTATTATTTAAATGTTTTATAGGACGCATTTATACAGATGTGCATCATATATAATACGAACGCATATATAGCACATTTACCACCGGAACCCGCCATTAACTCAACATATTTATGGACACTGCACAAGCTGCTGTCTTGCAAGTCTATGTAGTTATAGACCCTGGGCCAACAACAACAAACTGGACCTTTTTTTTTAAAAAAAGCTGTTGGCAATACGCTAATCCATGTGTGTGCGTATAGACACATAAGCGCAGCGTGTTACACCGCAGCCCAGGGAAGAGGAAAAAGAAAATTACGTATACTGCACACCAGGGGGATATTATGCGACCGTTGGCTTTTTTTTCAAGGGTTTTTCTAATATTTTAGGCGACATCCGCATGTGTATACACACACACACACGTATGTAGAACTTCTTCCGTTTGCCAATGATACGCGGAAGTTTAGCCTACCGGTAAACATTGAAGGCAAAACAAAAAAAGGGAAAAGGAAATAAAAATGAAACCACAACCCAACTGAAATTCAATACACGTAATATTATATCGGTTTGACTCTATATATATATATATACTGTATATAACGACATGCTGTGATGAATCGTCAAGTTTCCTCTACATACATATATAGAGACTTATAGCCGGAGGGTATTTATATAAGCGTGTATAGAGACGTCTGTTTAGTTTGCGGTTGATGGCAATATTTACGTTTGCACAGGATATATTATATACCACACATGTCTATGTTGCACGGGTTAGGGCTCCTCGGTGTCGATGGACTTTTTGATATCAACCGCAATATTCTAACCGCGGACGACCTTTAGCTCTCTTCATCTAAAATGTGTGAGAACAACATTTGAATGAAAGGGTTCTTATTTCTTTTTTTTTAATGCTGGCCCATTGTTTTTAGCAAAAAATAAAAATAAAAGAAGAAGCCATTTCACATTTGTTCATTGTCACTTTTGTTTTTGTTTGGACATACACACAGTTGGAACTGGGTCCCACCAACGACAATGGGGAGGGGACGTCTGTCCCTCGCAGGGCATCATGAAACGAATCGATAAAAAGTTTACCCTGCGCTCGCCTATCCTAACCCACTGTTTTTTAAGTGAGAAAACATAACTATAAGCTAACAACAACAAAAAAATGGCCACTGTCTTCTACCTCCCATTTGTGGGCCTCTGCATAATAGACGAAAGGTGGAGTTGTTCAACACGACTCGCTATATTATTCTATCGGCTAAAGAACAAACAGAAACATCATTTTTGTGTGTGTGTGTGTGTGTGTGTGAATTTGTTGAAGGAACTTGACTTCTCTTCGCCTCGTAATAATTTGAAAGCGTCGGAAACGTTTTTTCTGTCTGAAAAAAAGAAAAACGAGCCGCGCGCGGCTGACAAAATATGGAAGACACTACGGCGGACATGAACGACACTGTGTACATCGAAAAGAATAGGAAAACAAAAATAAAAAAAAAGAGAAGAGAAAAAGGGAACGGCGATGACGGTATATATTTATAGTGATGGTTTTGTGTGTAGTGGCTACGCGCTCGGTTGCCATGCCAACCGATAAATAAAGGACATTACAAGTGAGGCACAGCAAAGAGCCCTTATATGTATAGCCTGCAAACACGCACGCCATCACTGCCCATCCTCTGGCTACACACACACAGTAACATGTACACACCTGAATTCTATATTTTCAAAAAAAAAGAAAAGAGTCTAAAATATTAAGATGGACTGATTCCATCCCTTCATAGGCTATAGTATACAAGCCTTGAATTCAATTGAAACAAAAAATTAATCAACACACAGCCGTTGAAGTGTTGAGATGTAAGAAAAAACTCAAATTTAAGGTCGTCAAAGTCAATCGATGAATGGGGGGGAACAAGGTCTACGCATATAGGCTGATGCGTGTACCGCGTGCATATGCTAATGCTTGGCATGACCAAATGATACGTGTACAAGAGTCTCGTATAGAACCCCTTCAGAGAAAAGAAGGGGATAGAAATAAAAAAAATAATTATTTGAAAATAAAAAAAGAGGAAAGACTTTGTCGTTTTGTGTTGTAGAGTCAAACAAAAGAAAAATTGAAACGCAGCCCCCCCGAATCTTTTTTCGATCATACGTGTGGTATATGTATATACCCTTGGTTCTTCTCTATTCACGAGAGGCTTCAAGCAGACGAGTGAAAAAAAAGAACAAAAGGCGACTCCCTTTTCAAATCAGCACGGAAGAAAAACGGAAGCCAACTTTTGCAATCATTCTCTCTTTTTTGTTCCTTTCTCTCTCTGCACACATCATCAGCTGTTGGATACATACGCAACACACTACTAAACTGAGAGACCCGCCTTAAAACCAAAAAACAAAATGAGTGAAACAATAAGAAATAGACCAAGAGGGACGATATGTGGCTCTGACAAAACGCATAGAATTCCAAACAAAAACAAAGAAGAATTGAGGGTACAGATCATCATCACAGCTGTAGACAGTTGTGATTTACATATACAATCCAACTGGAGAAAGATGGCTCCAAAATCTTGTATTAGTTATTTGTATTCGATTGAGCCTATACACAGCAGTAGCCTCGTGTAACGATGGGTTATTGTGGGCTGCTCAGTTTAACGGTCCCATGTTTGGCATCTATAAATCAATGGCCATCTTAAATGGCTTGTTTCTGCTCTCTATATGTTACACACTGACTATCAATGGTTATTTATGTAACCGCCCTCACTTTGTGCCGATAAATAGTGGGATATCGATCGGTTAGCTATATACCAGCACACATCCATAGCTCTACATAAAGGCCTACACGGAGAAAAGAAGAAAACAAAATGGACGGTGTCAAAACAAATTCTATGGCATATCGATCCATCCATTTTTGTTTTTCTAAGGGTAAGTTTGTTGATCTCCCAATTTAGTTTATATATAACTACAATGTAATTTTCAACCTTAAATCTTGCACCTTTAATCTATAGTATAGCTTATGTATCTACGTGTAGATGTAGATCGAATGATGTTCATCAATGTCCGCCAACAAAGGAAACATTTATAATCGGCATATTATTTGATTAAACATCTATACTTTTAGTGGAAGAATCCCCGCCCCGACCCAGAAACAAATGATGCTATGTCGACCATCTTGCGTCCTTCCAGTTGCTGTATGAACAACGGGTACTGGCTGTCTATATATAATAACCCCACGATGCCTAATGATGAAGACAGGTAAGTTACGTAACCCGAGCCCTTTTTTTAAAGGTATATATATAGATATACAGTACACACACATTTGATGTAATTTTCTACGAACCTTTTAATAAAAAAACAACAAGACGACCCTAGTGAGTTTCGGTATCGAAATCTATCCTCTTTTACTATAAACATTCACCGTAACAGCGGATCAAAAAACCAAATACAAAAATGAAACCACCGGGAACTGTCGTTTAGATATATCCACCCCTCTTGCGGATTGATGGAATTCTAGAAGAGGACAAGGGTGGGGTTTTTTGGAGGGGTGGGAGTTGTCGAATCGCGAAAAAAAAGAAAGAAATCGAGTGATGCCTCAACGATGAAAAGGCCAGGGCGTAATAGAAAAGAAAGGGAATCATCATTCAAAGTCAAGCTGATGTTTCTCCGGCTTAACATTTGGATAGTAAAACAGTATAATCATTTAAAAGCCCATCGTCAAATCACAACGCCAAACAGAGTAGAAATACAGATCGCAAAACTCCCCCCCAAAAAAACCAAATAAAATGTACAAGACTCGATAATTAGCATATAAAGATAATTTAAGCACAGCTTCGTTCAATGCCGTTCCAGTTTGGCTCTTTTGATTATCAATTCATTTGGTGCGGAATTTCTTATAGACATCACGCAAGTCTCTTTTCACGTCCCCCCTCCCCTACCCCCGTAGTTGGCTCTTGTCAAGTGTCTCACACAAGTCCAACTGCGTGAGCCACGCACAAAAAGAAGAAGAATAAGATCTAAAAGAAAACAAACAAAAACAATAATACGATGGCTATACACAGTTTGCTGGTCAATTCTGTATATAGACTTCATAAGCACACACACACAGAGAGAGATGCACTTCTTGTATATCGGATCATCTACTATTCATGCGAAAGCGAACGCCCGACTTTGCCCGCGTGTGTAGTCTACTAGAATTGTCACTAGACGTCCATACTTTTCTGCGTGTGTGTTTTGTTTTGTTTTGTTTTTTTTCGTTTCGAAAACAACATCGCAACGAATACCTGCCCATTTTGTTGTCGTGTTTTCGTCTTCTTTTATTCTGTGTGTGTGTGTGTGTGTGTGTGTGTGTGAAGAATTCACATGGATACCTTGGGCTGGACGCATTTCGTCCAACTTTTTGTGTGTGCGAACGCTAACACAACCGTCCACTAGGTAAAAGAAGAAGAAAAAAACAAACGATGGGACAAGGAAGGGGAAACTCGGCCGTTGCTATGGCAACCAGTTTGTTTCAGGTTTTGCACGTAAAACGCCCCTACCCGTCTTTCTTATCAAGAAGAGGGACACACACACAAAAGGAAAGACTGTCACACACACACACACACACCCTAACAAAAGGTACAACGTATAATGACCCGATAATGAAAGTGGACGGCCCCCAAAAAAAAATAAAAATAAAAAAAAAAACTTACCGGCCAAGCGGAGCGCCGACATCCGTTGAAATTCCGGTTCTTGTAGCCACTTCCACATGCGACGGAAGGTCTCGCGGCCCGACTTGAGCTTCGACCAGGGTTTCGGATTGCGCAGGAGGTCGGACAGAGTGCCCTGAGAACGGCAGAGGACCCGCTGGGCAAAGATGGCCTGCGGAATGCTGTAGCGTTTCAGTTCGGCCGAAATGCGGGCCGCCAGTTCTTTGGTGTTAATTTCCTCCAGTTCGGCGCCGTTGTTGCTGCTGTTATTGCTGCCCGCTCCGCTGGCTACCCCTCCCCCTCCGCCGCCTCCACCGCCTCCACCGTTGCTGGGACTGCTGGTCGAGACGGACGACGGCGGCGAATGTTTGGAGCCCGTCGCACCGACAGATCCCGGACCGAATTGTTGCTGTTGCTGGCCATGGCCAGTCAAGTGGATTTGGCTGGAGCTGGCCAGGTGGATGGTGGTGCCACCTCCACCCATTGAACCGATCATGGCGTCGCGTGACAACGAGACGCCCAGCGGAGGCGAAGGCGATTGTGGCATGGCGTCTCTCATCCGCTCCATCCGCTCCATCCGTTCCATCCGCTCCATCCGTTCCATCAGACTCAAACCGGGCGGCGGCGTAGGACTCATCTGGCCGTGCTGTTGGTGTTGCTGCTGGCCGCCGGGTGACAATTGCTGAGGCGGAGGTGGACTGAGCGGCCCCGGGCCGGCCAATCCGTTCATGCCCACCTGACTCAAAACGCTGTATCCGCTGTGCGGAGGTGAATGCAGCGAACTGTGAGACTGCGGACTCAACGCACCGGCCGGGCTGTGCTGAGCCTGACCCAAACATCCGTTACTACTTCCTCCACCTCCACCGCGGATGGTGTAATCGAATCCGGTCGGCGAGTCCAGCGATTTGCTGGGCGAATGGAGCCCGTTGTTCTGATGGCCACTGCCGTACGATGGCGACAGGGGCGACGTCTGGTGAAGGCCGGACACTACCGAATGATGCTGGACGTAATGGCCGTGCTGGACAGCGGGCGGAGGGGACAGGGCCATCGGCGGCAGTTTATCAACGGCGTATCCGCCCGTGTATCCTCCACCAGCCCCGTGTCCGGCTCCCATTCCGCCCATTTGACCAACGAATCCGGAGCTGTTCTGCATGACGGTGAACGAGCCGGACACGTTGTTGTTGCCCCCTCCGTGGTGGTGGTGCTGATGTTGTTGTTGCTGGTGCTGCAAATGGTGATGGTGGTGATGCATCTGAAGTTGTTGTTGTTGTTGCTGCTGCTGCTGTTGCTGTTGTTGCTGCTGGTGGTGGTGGTGCTGATTGATCTGTTGTTGTTGCTGTTGTTGTTGTTGCATGTTCTGCTGCTGCTGCTGCTGCGGATGGTGGCTGTAAACGAACTTGTCCGAAACGGTCGAAATGGGCGGCAGCGGTTGGAGCGGCGTCAGCGTGGCGTAGGAGCCGGAATTGGGGCCGTTCCCTCCGCCGACGAAGGCCGACGGATGCGGCGACATCCTGGACGACGTCGACCCGCCGTTGTTGCTCGAGCCCAGCGACTGCAACGTCTGGTAGCTGGACTCTGCCGACGCGTGCAGCGCCCGATAGTCGGCCGCGTCCAGCATCGTCAAACCGCGCGACGGACTCAACTCGCCGGGGCTGAGCAGCCCCGAATCGGCCGAACCGAGCGGCGAATCGACTCCGCCGCCACCGGCCGCCGAGTGTTGGTGCTGCTGATGCTGTTGGTGCTGCTGATGCTGATGCTGTTGGTTGTTGTTGTGGTGGTGGTGATGGTGATGTTGTTGCTGCTGCTGATGATGATGATGATGTTGTTGTTGTTGTTGCAAATGATGGGCGCGATGGTGGTGCGGATGGACGTCGTCCTCTCCGTCACTGTCGCGATGCTGAATCAATTCACTCTCCTCCTCGTCGACGATGTCGTCCTCTTCGTCGTTGTCCAGCGACGGCCGGCCCACCCTCAAGTTGGCCGGATGACGGACGACCAGCCGCAAGTCTTGCGGGTCGCTGTTGTTGTCCTCGTGGACGGCCTCGGCCGGATCGAACGGCGACTCGCTGCTGTGAACTCCGTTGGCTTCGGCGCCGTCGGCCAGTCCGGCGTGCAGGTGCTGCTGTTGAAGATGTTGTTGCTGCTGTTGGCGGTGAGACAACAAATAAGAGGAGCGCTCGTCCTGGTCATCCTCCTCCTCCGTCTGGGGAGGGGCTGGCGCTGGAGGCGAGTGCAGCACTTGATTGGCGGGCGAATGGAAACTGGGCAAAATCGGGGCCCGATGCAATTGCGACGCATGCAAATGCAGTTGGCTGGCGGCGCTGGCGGCACTTAGATGATGAGTCAAGTGCGAATGGTGGAGGTGGTGGTGGTGGTGGTGGTGATGGCGAGCGATCAGCTGAGCCTCTCCGTCGTCGCCCAGCTCCGAACAAACACTGGCGCCGGCCAGCGCACCTGCCTCCACAGCTGAGACCAGCAACGGATGATGGTGCTGCTGCTGGTGGTGATGGTGCTGCTGCTGCTGCACCTCCTGCTGCTGAAGGTGGTGGTGCGGCTGGTGGTGGGGGTGGTGCGACGGGTGGCGCTGCGGATTGTTACCGCCAGTCGGCGAGGCGGCGGGAGGAGCTGGCGACGTCATAGCGCCGCCCAATCCCGACGCCTCCTGGTGTCTGTTTCGGTAACTAACAATGTCGTCCTCCTCATCTTGGTCGTCGATGGCTCGTTGGCGATCGCTTCGAAGCGTCGCATCGACGTCGTCTTCGTCGTAGAAATGCGCAGGTGACGCAGGCGAATGTTGGATGACGGGCCGGCGTAAACGGCCCCGCAAACCAAAGGCCGTCGCCGGAGGCGACGGTGGTGAAGCTGGCGCTGCCTGCGGCGTCGTCGGTTGCTGTCCAGGCGACGTTGCCGTTTCTTCGTCTCCCACGTTTGCCATCTCGTCGTCGTCCCTCCTTCGCGTCGTCGCTTCGCCGCTCGGCCGCTCCGTGCCCAGCTCGTGACGGAGTCGCCTCGAGCGCATGATGGTCGCCCTGTTGTGCGGCACCAACGTGCCCCGTTCGTTCGAATTCAAACGAAGATCCGAGCCGCTTCGTTCGTCGGCCAGCAAAGACGCAGGTGACACCAGACGCCGGTTGTTGTGCACGTGCTGGTGGATGTCGTTGGATGGGCCGTCTTGATCGTCGGCGACGCAGTCGGCCACATCGGCCTGCAGTTCGCGCCACGAAAACGATAGGTGACCTATTAGATTGCGGTTCTCCAACAGTTCACGGTCGGACACGTCTCGCTCCATGACACTCGATCATCGGCGTTGATTGTTTCGATCGTCTTCTACCACCTTTGCTTTGCTTCTTTTTTTTGAACAAGGCAAATGGACTAGAAGATACGCTCGTTGAACGTCCTATAATTTTGGCAATGAATGACTAGACAATTGTGTTTATTGTATAAGACTAGAGAGAGAGAGAGATCAATTGGAATGTTTCGTTTTGGGATGTCCTGATGGAATGTTACGTGTCGTCCTCTATAGGAAAGTCCTTCACTCACTTTGTTTTGTTTTCTTTCAGTTTTCAAATCATTCAATTGTGAAGGGGGATTTCAGCACAGTTTATCAAAGGCGAAATTCGTTGGTGCCGCCACCTTCGACGGCGCATCGCAGAGCGCAGCCGCTGACGACGCCACCGCTACCAGCACCCACCTTACCGGCCAGAGCTTCTAGAATGGCCATCACTCACAGCACTGATCGTACGAGACTATCAAAATATTCAGAATTCACCAACAAGCATCCGCAAATTGCAGCTAGCACTTGCCTCCTTCCCATCACCCCCCCCAGCCCTTTAATTTCCCTGGAAAACAATGAAAACAACGTTCAACTTTGCGCCGATCGTTCGTTACTCAAACGATGTCCTTGTCACGACTGTCAAAGAGGCAGCACCAAACTTTGATGACACTTGCGTTTACCAACACAGGTGGGACAGACGTTATACGCACAACTGTGCCTTTCCAGTTTCGTAGACACACACACACACACGTCTACACTCGTATGCAAATAATGCGACCATCAATCCATGGAAAGGGTCCACAATACACGACACGCACACACACACACAATAAGACCGAATTCTTCTTGTTGTTGTTGACGATGTAGATGCGTGGGCCTATACATCGACGACGATCTTTTTTCTTCTCTCCGTGTTTCTAATACCGCCGACACACTTGGGCCCAGCTAAGATCCTGCCACTGCTGGCGCTCCTGTTGGTGAGCTGCAACTTCTTTGGGTGTGCGCGCGCGCGTGCCCCCCGCGAAAAACACACACACAAAAAGAAGAAGAAGAAGAGACAGCTCGCGGTTTCCGTTTTGTTATTTCACCAAAGACTTCTTCTTCTTCTTCTTCTTTATTTCTTTGGCTTGTATGGAAAAAGGGAATTTTTTTGATTTCCTCCCTTTTCCTTTCGATGTACGTGTGTGTGTGTGTGTCCGGCTGTTGTTTTTGGAGCACTGGCCGATGACACGAGCACGAAAGAAGAAAGTCCAGCACAGATGTAACCGTTCACAATTTTCGCTAATAAATTTCCAGAAGAAGAAGAAGAAGAAGAAGAATAGAAATGGCACGGATTGCTGGGGCCAAAATCCTGCAGCTGATTGCAACTCGGTCCGGCGCGCACACGCACACACACACAAACTGCTTGTCTCTCTCTTTCTACTCCGTTTTCCCCCCTCCGATGCTGTTGACGGCCTTCTCTCTCTCTCAACCCCCTCTCTTTCTCTTCCACAATCGCACGAAGAGCGTCGCAAGGAGAGCAAGGGGAAGAGCTGAATTTATATAAGGAGGGGCGAAAGAGGGGCCTCCCATTGCTCGCGCACTGCTCCTCATTTTCTCCCTCTCTCTCTCCCTGCTTTTCTCTCACATCTCCTTTTCTTTTCTCATTCGCGTATACAACACACACACACACACACACCCGGAGCGGCGACCCGTCGGTGGTGACGGCGGCGGCACATACACACACAGCTGTCGGTGCATTTTCCAAAATGGCCGACAGAGTCAAAGCGCGTCGGCGGGCGCGCCGGCTGGATGAAACACGCCAATGGCGGAGCAGAGGGAGAAGAAGAAATAAAAAAGAAATCGGGCTCCCCTGCTCGCTTTCGCCCGTTTGCTTTATATTGTGTTCCTTGTTCTCTCTCTTATTCCAACCCCCACCACTCCTTTCCCCCTGTTTTTCATCCGCATTTCTCTCCCCTCCCGTGCTTTTCCTCCTTCCATTTCTACTCTCTCCCTCCCCCCATCCATCGCTGCACAACCCAGCTGAACCCATGACACGATAACACGCGTTCACTTCAATGCATTTCAACTTGCCATCAAAAGAGCGAACAGTCAGATATGAGCGGCCCTGCCAATGTACATACACAGAGCAGGGCCGACATTCTACAAAACCGTACGCCCGTTTCTGTGCAACGCTGTACTGCACATTTCAAGCAAAGATAAGTGTATGCATTGTATAACGATATGTTTGTATGAATATCATAATTCGGATCCGAATTTGAAAAAAATGGAGCGACAATGTCTTGTGAATGTGTGCACAACAAACCTGGACGGACTCTCACTGGCTTCTCTTATTATCGTTCGTTTTTTCTTTTCTTTCTTTCTAGCAAGTGTGGATTTGAATATTTGCTCATCTATTTTTTGAAAATTGAGTTTTTGATTTTTTGTCAGCCATTTTTGTTTTTTTTTAAGGGAACTCGTTTTGATGTAAAACGTCAGCAATGTTTCATATTAGAGCATCAAGATCCCAAGTTCTCCACCCACTCCTGCCCCCTTCAACCGTGAATATAAAAAAAAGGGGGGAAGCGAGGAAGAAGGGAGAAAGAAAGGAAGAAGGAAGAAGAATAAAAGACGCACAACTAAAAAAAAAAAAAATGTATTAAAAAAAAAAAAAACGAAATACAAAATGTCTGCTTCTGTACGTATATACCGGTGGATATATATGTATGTGTGTGTAGGCTTCATATACCTTACATAGACACACCTTTATAACTCACCCACTCTCACCCATCGTCCCCCCAGTTTGCCAGTATGTTACCAGTATACCGTAACTCTTGTGTGTATTTTAACGGACCGGTGCCCGCTGCTGCACCGTTGTCGAGTTTTTTTTTGTTTCTTTTCGTGTGTGTTTGCGCCTTTTTTTTTTTTTAATGTTCCCTTATTTTCTGTCTACATGCACCTTTTACTATATACTATATTAAAAAAAAAGGTATAGTGGAAGCTTAACATGTGCAACGTAGACACACAGTACATACACTCCACCCAAATTACATGTAATACCCGCCCTACGGATCTCGTGGCGTTTCAGAACGGCAGAGGAGGACTAGACGCTCATTGGATGGCTATACCTAACGAAACGAAATTCTCACAAATTCGCGTATCAGTAGATTAGAGAAATATGCAAATGCCTTGCGACTTTGGTGTAATAGCGCACTTGCACACACAATGTATAGCGGTGTGTATAAACAAGGCAAGCAAGAGCTTTCGCATCAACAATTGTATACAGTCTTCAACAATCGATAATAACTGGGCCATTATCCAATCATCTTCTGAAAATGTTTGTACCTCAAATCATCAAATGAAATGGCCACTCTTTGGACATGACAACAACTGAAAAAGCAATGCAGGTAATCACCGAAATATGTTACGATTTCGAAAGATTTGCAATGATGACGAGCGTCTTGTATATATATACGATATATAGATTTGCGTTCGTGCCTGTAGTGTTTTGATTTGATCAACTGAACATGAGGATGGAGGCAAGCACGTGGTTGACGTCGTGCCGGAGCATGGCGGGAACTTGGAAAGCCGTTCGATAGTCGGGAGATCGATGCTCTGCTCTCTCTCTCACACACACATACTCTTCGTTCTCTTATGCTGTATGAGTGAGTCTACGCACGAGAGACTTATACGAAGAGAAGCATCAGAGTTTCGATTATTTTTCGAAGGTCAAGGTGACGCCGCGTCGATTTCATCATCGATCACGACAACATACACACCGTGGCGCTTTTATCAGCCATGTTTTTCAATGTGAGTTGTACACGCCCAGTGGATAACAGACGCTCTAATGCGCTTCTTATATACAGACAATAAGTCGACTCCATATAATGCCCGTCCTTGTTGTTATGTACACAACAACGACGTCGATTGTTTTTAGCATCATCGATCTCCAATCCGGTTCGATATCGACGTGTGGCTCTCCAGTTTGCCCCTCTTTTTTTTGTTTTCATTCATTCAAAGCTCCTCAAATCGCGAATGTCCATTTTCATTGGCTCTAAATAAATTGCACATTTCTTTTTTACTTCTTCAAAATGATGACTATTAACTTATAGCTTGATAAAACAACGACTATCGCTATGCGATTCTGCCAAAAATGCCGCCCTCCATCAGCGTTATACATATTACCTAATTTCTTCCTATTTTACGACCGCCTTCCATTACAAGTTCGTTCTCTGGCTTGCACAATATTCTCTAGTCAAAAGGATGACGCGTGCGTTCACTATATCGATCCGGAGTGTAGTATACTACTCGCTCCTTCTCTCTCTCTTTCTCTCCCCTATGCACGTACGTGATGCAGGAACGGACTTGTCTACCGTGTGGGGCAAGCCGGGAGCATCAAGCCGGTGAACTCAACTGCACACCATCGAAAAAAGTGTATCAAGAGCGGGAAAATGGAACGGTAATCATCGTTGGCTATACAGAAGAGGGAGTCAGAATGGATGTTCGAGAAGAAGGAAAGAGAGAGACAGAGAGAGAGATAATTTTGTGTCGCCAAAATCAAATCCTTCCTGCTGTTGAACGGGCTGCGCTTTATAGAATAAGGGGAACAGGTTCACTCGCAGTCCGGTATATATACGTCTCTCAAACAGTGCGTCCAAATCGCAACGTGCATGTAGCAGCTGCAATCACGCATCGCCCGTTCGTCTCCTCTTCCGGACCACGAAGCTCAACTTGGACCCCCCCAACAGGAAATAGACCTAAATTTACTGCAGAGACCTTACAACGCCTTCTGTATATCTTCTAGCTTTATCTTTCAACAACATTTTCAAAACATACATAAATAGAATTTCATTCTTTTTTGCAATTGAATTTTGTTGTTTTTTTGTTGTAACTTTCCAAACAAATGAAGTTGAGATTCAAATAGTTTCGATTAATATAAATTTTTTAAATATTTATTTATGTGCGTACGTCATTGGTAAATGATGAAACTTTAACCCGACTTAACTATTTACTTGAATTCACATGAAAAGTGGAGTTATATGTGTGGCTTCCATCCTCATTCCAAGTCGGGCATCTGTTCATTGTGGTTTTCGGGAATAAAATTCAGAATGAGATTATGCGAGTGTATATGTATATGCATAGGTGCTTTATATAATATGCAAAATAAGAGGGGTCCTTTAAAGTGAAAGGCCAAGGAGCAAAAAGGCAGGAACAGAAAAAAAGGGGAAAGGGGAGAAAAATAGTTGGTATATAACTGTCGTCCCCTGCTGTGTGTTTGTGTGGCCCGCCAAGCGTAGGAGACGACGTCGATGACGAAGTTGCGTCGTATAAATGATGAGGCCGCTCGACCCTGGACACCCCATTTTTTATTTTATTTGTTTTGTTTTTCTCTCCTTTTCTTTTCCCATCCGTTTGCTTTATTCTAGCTTTCTCCCGGAGCGTGTGCGTTGTTGTTCCAACGGTTCTGTGTCTGTTGTTTTCCATTACACCTGGTTGCCATGAGCAACGGCGACCACGCCTCTTGAAAATATTACGCGTTTGTCTGCCCACTCCCTGTCTCTTGACTTGTCAAAAGACAAAGAAGAAGAAGAAGAAGAAGAAAAAAGGGGTAAGAATAGAAACAACAAAACAAGTATAAAGTAAACGCATTTCAATAGAAGAAGACCCTGTGTCCGTAGGTTCGGGTGAAAGAAAACACAAAAATAACAAAAAAGCCATCCATCTATTTGGCCTCCACCACTCTAAAAAAAAAAGACCCTATATATCGAACACATCAAATGAATTATATGGCGCCTTTTATACCACGATAGGCTTATACTCCGTCTTGATGATGGGGACTACGTTTGCTGTTGTCTGTTTATCATTTGTGTATGTCCTTAATTCTTTCTCTCTTATAGTTTCACGACATCACTTTTTACGTGTCTTTCTGCCAGTTTTGTTTTTGTTTTGTTGTGTTTGTTTTCTGTTTTGCTCGTCCATATTTGTTTGAGTTGTTTACGATATGACGTCCGCCCTTCAAATGATGATTGGAGCACGGCTATAGAAGAGCGTAGATGCCAAATAATGGGGTTTTGCTCGAGTCACGAAATTTCGTTGATATTGAAATCGATTTGTTTTCGGCAGTGCCAGCATAGCCATATAGAGCAGCGTGAACTATACTGTATATAAGACTAGCACCGTGAATGGACGCCGTAAAAACGTCTGGTACGGTATACCTAGACGCCACTTTTGATGCTTTCTGTCAAATAAACAATCAAGCATAGCTTCAGGGTGGAGTGCCTGCTGGATAGTAATCTACGAGCCGACCACCTCTCCCATCGCATCCATTTGTGAAATATTGTCTGCTATGCATTGCGTCATTCCTGGGCTTGCTATCGCGTATTAGGTTTCGCTTTCCCAGGATCTCTCGCCGACATCGTTATACTTGTTTTTGCTATCAAACTGACTGTTGTACTTTACGCACATTAGCGTTCCCCCTCTAGTAGATGGGCTTTCTGTTCGTTTTGTGGCTTATTAGTTATTACCTTATCGTCATAGAACTCAAAACTGCCATTGACTACACGATAACAAAAGTAATAAAAATGAGAATCGCTCTTTTGTCTCTCGAACTTGTGAAACATGAGGAAATATTTCGGAAGGATGACTTGTTAGCGAATGTAGACAAATTTAAAAATAATTTAAACTCCAATTTTGAAAGAGAATTACAAGAAAATGGGGCTGTTTACGTATGCGGATATCTTGCAATGCTGCTTTATTTACCTCGCCATTTATCCTGTCACTGCAAAAAGTGCCAGCGTACGTACTGTGTCATAGAACTGCTGATTTTAAGTTTTATCGCATAAAGTAACCGCAAAAATTCGTCAAAATGGCTCCCAAATTCCCTGATGAAGTTAATGTCTTCTTAGTACCCCATTCCAGAATGAAGGATCTAGTGGGAACCTACATGGACCAGGTGTGTATATTCTGCATAAGTTTTTTTTTTTTTTTTTTTTTTTTTGCCTCATATTTTCTTAATCATTTTTCCTATTTTCAGCTTTCCACTACAGATTTTCGTAGTAATGGAGCTCTGGAGCATCTGCTTCCTCTTCTGGAGAATACTTTTACCGAATTCAAAAGCCATGAGCACATTGAGAACCAATACATCATGGAACGACTAAAGCAAAGGCTTAAACTGGTCGACGTCACCAGCCAGTCTGTTTGCAACTGCCATGGGGACAGTCAACTAGTTGAGGTGCTTTCTTGACAGAATGCCCCAATGTTGTTTGTCTTGACGATGTTTCATTTGCATGCTTTAGATACTCAATTTATTGCGTGATGGGTACACCTGCACCAGTAAATCGATTTCTGAGAGAATCAATTTTGGCTCTCAGCTTCAAAAAGCTGTCTCAGAATTCACTAAACAATTCATACCACACATGGAGGAGGAAGAAGAAATTTTTCAACCGATGTTGATGAAGTACTTTGCCTATGAAGAGCTGCTGTTACTCAAGCAGCAAGTCATCCAGCAGCATGAGTTCTGGAAAGAAAAACTTCTGGTTCAAAAGGAAACGGCCGAGAATATGCTTGCCCTTCTCAACACAGTGGCTTTCGAAGTCACCGATTATCGTTCCGGTGACGACGAAGATTACCAAGAGACTCTGCAAACCCTCGTAGAATTGACCTGTGAAAATATTTCCAAGAATAAGATTGTACATGAAACGATTCTAGAAGCTAGTTTCGATGACCTTCCTGAGGAAATGATTCTACACATCTTTTCCTATTTGAACCTAGCTGATCGAACGCGCTGCGCTCAAGTAAACAAGCACTGGAACATGCTGATATACTCACCCCAATTGTGGAAGACTATATACCCCACCAACTGGGCCAAAGGCTTTTACGATTTTCAGTACCGTGATCCATACACCTTGGTAGAATCCGAATGGAAAACCAAATCTTTTCTCGACGACGATGATGATATATCTACCGCTGAAGAGATTTTATCATCTCAGGCGGAAAAGGAAATACAGTGCTACGAAAAGTAAGAGAATAATTTGGAAATAAATTTAAAACAGCAACGCAGAATTCTAATAGTGTTGCCCTTTTTCGCCTTCGCCCAGGTTCGTTTTGAATGCATTAGTTCGTATTGGAGAAGGTGTACAGTGTCTGGTAGTTGCGGGTGGTCTGCATTTAAGCAGCACCATCTTGCACTCCATGCTCGTACTGTGTCCTAATATCCAACATCTGGATGCCAGTTACACGAACATTACCGACTTATCTTTTAAAGGGTAATTGACAGAAACCATGTTGCCTTACACATCATCTAAACACTACCTTTTTTTGTCGTCAGATTGGCCTTGAAGAAAGCCTGCATCTATTTGGAACATTTAGACCTCACTGGTTGTCGCTTCATCACCGACGTTGGTCTGGAACGCCTCGGAAACTGTTTCAAATCGCCATTGGCTCGTAGTTTTCCCAGTTCTAAATGCGGGTCATGTTGTCAGTCATGTAAGAATTGCCCGAAGTATACTGACCAAATGCCAATGGACAATATTCGCTATGGTAGCAACGACAGTTTGTTTGAAAACGACGTTTCGTCTCCTGGTCTGGTATACCTGAGCTTATCAGGTTGCACCTCCGTTACTGATTTTGGGTTAGGATCCTTGTTGGAGGTAACAGTACAGAAAGAAAGTCTACTTTTCTTGGACCTCAGTGGCTGCTCATTGCTGTCGGGACGTGGCCTTAAAACTATTGCAAAACATTCGTCTCGTCTACAACCGGAAGATCTTTACTATTGCAACAGAATTCAAGAAGGCCCATATCCAGAGGAAGCAAATGGCTGCCAAAATTTGGAATGTCCACTCAGAGGCTGTTGCTGCTTTGATCAGTAAATCGGTGGATTTTGAAATGCTTCCGCAAGTTCATCCTAATTTTCTTTTGTTCGGTTGTGGATACTATTCCTAAAATACGTTTGTTGGGGAATTCCATTTTCTTGATTAAAGTTTCTAAAAATGCGCATTGGCTATGTGCATGCTTGTTGTATTGAAAGTTACGATTCTATGATTTCCATTCTTTCTCTGGTCAAACATGGGTAAACACGCAATCTACTACGTGGATGAAATACAATAATTTATCGGACGTCTCAATTGTGATGAATTTTAGAATTGTTTGGCGAAAGGTAATCTATCAAATTATTTATGCACTGATTTCTGTGTGATAACAAAGGACATCAATAGATTAGCTACATTGGTAGCTCAGAAAAAAGAAA
The DNA here is from genome assembly GCF_020631705.1 of Daphnia magna. Taxonomy (NCBI): domain Eukaryota; kingdom Metazoa; phylum Arthropoda; class Branchiopoda; order Diplostraca; family Daphniidae; genus Daphnia; species Daphnia magna. The sequence continues at coordinate 10,208,631 of NC_059188.1, read as the reverse complement.
ACGAAATAGTTGGTATTAAAATTTAAACAATTTAAAATTTAATAACACTGATGGCTCGTAAAGTTCTTACTCTTTGTTACACAGTCTCATATCCGGCTTTGATGAGAACTTCGTTAATGCTGTAATCAAAAAGCTCGAAATCCATTCGGAAGGCGTCATAAAAACGGAGAATTAGTTTTCTTGGCAGCGATGCGTAATATCTTGAGAAATTGTTATCAAACGAATAGGAATATTTTAGTGATCACTAGCTGATACTTTGCGTGGTAGGATAATTAAACATATACTTTTTCTCCAGCGCAATCTTAGACTTTGACGGGAAGGTCTTACGATTTATCCATGGAACAGGAACTTTTGCCCCCAATCCAGTCGTCTCCCAGATATACTACAAAATAGAAACCAAAAAAATCTAATTGCTTTATGGAGCCGTACTGAGAAAATATTGAATAACTCAATGGCTCTAGGTAACCATGTTTATTCAGGATAGAGCTTGTGAACCAAAGGAAAAGCGCATAGTTTTAATATGAAATAATGTAATTAACAGATTACTCGAATTTTTTTGTATATTTTGAAGACTGAATTTGCGATACTTTACAAAAATTAAGGGTTCTAGTAATTGCGTTAAATAATTTTAAATATGTTGTACCTGAAAATCGTCGAAAGCCGTTTCTAATTTACCAATAACGTCATAGGAAACTGGAAAATAAATAAATAAAACAATAAATCCACTTTCTTCTACTTTTCGAGAAATTACAATTAAAATTGTATTTGCGCTGTAAGAGTAAAAGTCACACATGAAAACAAAGTGTATTTTTGAGATGCTAGTGGAATTTTGAATCAAATCAGATATAGTTTTCTATATTTGAAAATTGCAAATTGCAATTGCAATTTTTGGCGAATTCCAAGATGTCAATTTTTGGAGAATTTTGAGACTTTAAAATTGAGCACGACTTTTTTCATTTTCTTTTAAAATACTCTAAAATGTACAAAACTATACATAATTAGACTCAAATTCAGCTAGCATCACAAAAATACACTTTGTTTTCATGTGCGACTTCTGCTAATTTTTGAGTAATTACAATTAAAAAGGAATTTGAGCTATAACTACCGGTACTTCGCTTGCGTTTTGTAAAAAAATGGCGTAATTAACGAGAAAACTAATCTTCCAGCCGAAATCAGTGTTTAATTTTGAGTATAACGTGTGTGGTTTTATTGAATTCTAAGAGATGTCGATTTTTGCAGATTTTGACGAAAATGAGAAGGCTATACCCTTCCCACTTTTTCATTTTTGACTAAATTTGAGAATTGGTGAAAAATACATGAATTCGATTCGTAATTAAACCACAATCACGATACGCAAGTTCATTTTAACGTTAGGCTTATAATTTTTTAAATAAACATAGAAAACGAAGCGGCAGTGCTGGCGCACCACACTTAAAATTAGGCCCGACAAAATAAGCCCGACTTTTTTCATTTCCTTTTAAAATACTCTAGAATATACAAAACTATATATGATTTGACTCAAACTTAGCTAGCATCACAAAAATACACTTTGTTTTCATGTGTGACTTCTACTTTTTGAGTAATTACAATTAAAAAGGAATTTGAGCTATAACTACTTCACTTGCGTTTTATTTAAAAATGGCGTAATTAAAGAGAAAAATAATCTTTCAGCAGAAATCAGCGTTTAATTTGGAGTATAACGTGTGTTTTTTTATTGAATTCTAAGAGATGTCGATTTTTGCAGATTTTGACGAAATCGAGAAGGCTATACCCTTCCCACTTTTTCATTTTTTTCAAAATTTTAGATTTAGTAAAAAAATACATGATTTCGATTCCTAATGAAACCACAATTACGATACTTAAGTTCTTTTTAACGTGAGGTTTATAGTTTTTAAAATAAACGTAGAAAACTGAGCGGCAGTGCTGGCGCGCCTGCAACACGTTAGTCCCATTTTATTAAAAAACAACTGACTTGAAGTCAAAACTTATATTCCAGCCGGAATCAGCGTTTAATTTTGAGTATAACTTGTGTGTTTTTATTGAATTCTAAGAGATTTGGATTTTTGCAGATTTTGACAAAAATGAGAAGGCTATACCCTTCCCACTTTTTCATTTTTGGCTAAATTTTAGAATTGGTAAAAAATACATGATTTCGATTGGTAAGTAAACCACAATCATGATACGCAAATTCTTTTTAACGTTAGGCTTATAATTTTTTTAATAAACGTAGAAAACGAAGCGGCAGTGCTGGCGTGCCAGCAATAGGTTAATCTTATTTATTTCTAAAACTGCTAATGGAAGGCTATGCCCTCCCCACTTTTTCATTTTTGGCTAAATTTTATAATTAGTAAAACTAAGCATGATTTAGGTTGAAAATTGAACGAGGATCATGAAAATATACTTGGTTTTGACCTGGCAATTAAAGTTTAGTTTGCACTAAACAATGCTTTTTTATTGCGTTTCATTCAATAACCGTTTAACTAATGAAAAAACTAATATTTGATTCCTAATTTGCGTTAAATTTGGGTTGAAACCGTTTAGGTTTTATTGAATTCTAAGAGATGTCAAAATTTGACGTTTTTTAACAAAAATTTGGGGGAATTCCCTGGGAAATCCCATGGCCAATTTTGCCACTTTTTTGTTTTTGTTTTTCTTTTATTAGCCTAAATATGTCAAACTATGCATGATTTACATTTGAAATTGAACTAAGATGACGAATATCAACTTTCTTTTTATCTGGATTTTATAATGTATGAGATTAAAGTTTTGAAATTCGATGAAAATCACCTAGTTTTAATCCAAATTGAACGCTGATTCCGGACATTAAAGTAATTTTCCTGTTAATAGCATAGTTTTTTAATACAGCGCAATCATGTCGTTATCGATTGTTTTAGATCTGAGCATGTTATTTAAGGTTTAAAAACTTGAGAAACTCACCGCTGCACGGGCTGCAATATCGATGGAACGGGACCCAATGCGAGTCATATCCAATGCCTGTCAAATAATCAGACAAGATATCAAGCACAGACAGTAAGCTAATATTCTGTACTTCTAAAACATACAATACTGACAAGATTTCACCTGTAACTGTCAAGACCCACAAACCATTGCCTGTAGTCTGCGTGCTTACCTTGTAAATCAGTGTCTAAAACAAATTCAAGGAATTCTTCAAACGTAGGTTTGCTTTCTGTTGTGTTGATCATATTCATTGATGCACTTGTTTTCGTACGTTGGCTGAATGTGGTGATTGGGTGCAATTGCTTTTTATTTATTGCCGTGTCTTGCGCGTCAGAAGTTATCCCGAGAAATCCTGTCTCTTCTTGGAATCGATAAACAACTTTGGATTTTAGTTGGTTCCAAATCAAAGAAGGGCCTTTTGACGCCCACAAAAGACTTCGACGCTGAGGTTTATTGTTTCTGCCATGCTGATTTCTTATGATTTCATTTGCCCTGTTTTTAACGAATGCGCGGAAAGCAGGGAGACTGTGATGTTGGCTGTTAATCATTTTATCAAGATAGCAGGAGAGCATTCTATCCATTGGATGGCGAACGAACATGAATTTAAAGTAGGTTTCGTTGGCAAACTTGAATTCCTCGAGAGACTGTCAAAATGTCAAAATTCGTGTGAGAGTAACTTTATGTTTTACATTTTCTTTCTTATATTATCGTTTGCTTTCTTTTGTTGCAGGAAAATAGATTACCTTGGGAAGAAGATGACCTGAGAAGCGATGTGGACTGGACAAGGAAGGAGCAAGTCCACGTACTAAAAGGAAGGCCGAAACTAAAGATGATGAGGCTACTTTGTTGAGAAAGCAGCCCATTGTACGAAATGATGGTGCTAATGAAAAATGGGATGTGACTGGGTTCTCCACTTGAACCGGAACTAAAGAAAATGAAAACTCGTAAACAAAACATGTCAACGAAAAGAACCAAAGTTGAGCGTGAATCAAGGTCGTTACACTGAGAAATCTATCATTTAAAGAGTCTGTTTTTTTGGGCCTCTCAACACGTCAGCTACTGAAAGTCATAACGGTAAACTAAGAGCAAATTCACGCCGCAAATGGCAACTTTTGTTTTGGTCCAAGTTTCTTCAAACTTGCACGCTCTGCTGATGACAAGTTGGTTATAAACTTTGTGGTATTTAGTACGAAGCTGCATACAGGTGGTATTATTGACGCTTTGTTGGTTTAGAGTAATTTTCTCTTTACGTATTGACGTCTGAAATAAATTATGAGGCGAACGATGATCGACTTTAGATTTTTCCGTAGTCAATTGTCCATAACTCGATATTACTGTATTTGTATAGTCATGCACCCTTAAACGAACGAATGGTTGCAGTTTGAGGTTCACTTTTTCAAACTCCGTTCAATAATTAGCAGATCATGACAACGCGTTGCACAGCACGCTGTCTTGAACAAAGTGTTTTTGTATCGGCTAACATGAAACATTGTGATTTAAATTTATGATGACATACCTGGAGCATTGGCCGCTAAAGGTGAATGAACGAGACGCCTCTTCTTGCTAATTGTGAAGACAGGTGGGTTAGAGACAACGACTCTACTTTTACAAACGTTCCGGATGTGCTCAGACCGCAGGAGGTATCTGCGATTATTTTCTTTTATTCGACTCTTTTCAATTACTTCTTCTTTTCTTCTAGTGTCATAATTTCTAACAACATGTCCAACTGTAACAGTGTGATCGTTTAATAAAAAACCTGTCGGATTTTGACTTTTTGAAATCTTGTGCTTTTCAGAGATTACGAATGAAGAATATGATAGATTGAGCGGTTTATCTTCCTGACGTTTATCACTACGTTCCACAAAATTATTTGACCAAGCACTTGACCCAGCAGCTAATTTCATTCCATAATGGCGGGAATAAATGCTGTTCTGGCCACCATCGCTAGTCAAAATGAGCAAGAAATTTTGACTGACAAGTAAGTTTCCCGATATCAATATGAATATCATTAGGTATAGAAAACCTTTCCAGCCACCTTTGTGAATACAACGTCCAGTCATACTCATGACTGCAAAGTTTTTCATCACAGTCTTAATAGGCGGATTTTTCTACACGATCGTTTCCGAAACTGCATAGAAATTACTAAACGAACATTTTTACGATTTCCCCACAGTATAACACGTTATTGTTGTTGCGATAAAAAATAATAAGTCACTTGAAAGCTTTCAGTCCCAATTTGAATGAAGTCACTTTGCTATACCGCTTACAACACTCGACACAAGTGGCGTATGAAATAGTCTAATGGAAATAATCACAGGTAAATTGATACTCCTCAAATTCTGGTCGGTAAAGGTGTTATAGCAATTCCAGCACTAAAGGCCTGTTGCTGTATAGCTAGAACAAACTCAAAAGTTTTCCACTCCGGCTGCTAGGAGTTTAAGCTTGCGACTGACTTGTATTAGAAATTGTTCATCTTTTTGCGGCTTTCGTATAACAGCGGCAAACGAAGCGGCGTGTGGGACAGGTGGTCACCCAAAAGATATAATTAAATCCTATATACGTAGACAAATTGCTTCTTGAAGTGTCAGCGAAGAGTCTACAAGCGGAACCGGACCAAACGGACATAATAATATTTCAGCCGTGACACAAACTTCGTTCTTTTCATGCTATACAGCGTGCTTTGCATCATAGTTTTGTTAAAGTAAATATTATAGCTGCTGCTCCGTGATGTCCAACATCTTCAGAAAATGTTGTCACGCTGTGCTAGGATTAAAAAACCGATTCTATACTGTCTTATATTGCTGCAGTTGGTCATATGTCTAGTAGTAAATTTGGTAAAATTGATAATTCGGTTTGTTTTTATACATATAGAGAAGATGTACGTACTAAATTCAATCGAATGCAAAAAGCGTTTTGTATACAGCAACGTATTTGCTCTGGCTATAGCTACGCTGTATACCCAGACAGAACACCTGAAGCAGCAGTTCAATGACATCTACTTTGGAAAAAGAAAGTAGTCTACCGAACAGGTATGTTGCTGCAAGAAATGTGTTCGTATACCTCAACCATGTAAAGAATCGTTTCTTCTATAAAAAAAAAAATCTCCAACATGGAAGTAACTATGGACTTTATTCCTGTTTGCCTTGGGTAGCCATTGCGATGGCCTACGATTATTATACTTGTACTATAGGGGGAAAGAGGAATAGACTACGCTGCATAGAAATGTATAGAAATGGTCTACATTTTCGCGATCGATGGGTTGCATGTAATCTATTAGAATTGTAAATGTATTCCCAAGAACTATGATTTTATATTTCATCCACGTTTTGTAGCGATTTCCTAAAATTGTAGACGATAGCCTCTCAATATCCCTTACGTATTTTCTGGGTAGCATCACTTCTTCTGTTTCTTCCGACATTCTTTTCTTTTTCAAATAATACCCCAAAATTTTGCATGATTTTCTGCCCAACCTTATTTAGTAACGAAAACGTTAAGTTTGAACGGAAATGAATGCATCTCAGCAATTACCAACTGTCGACTCTGTTTTCGCGAGATAATTAATCCACAGTTGCCGCGCGGTATGGGGTCTAGGTTTACTCAACGCAATTTGAGCTGCCTCTGGTGTAGGTTGCCTAAAGTAAAAACGTCACAGGCTATAATGAATTCCTGTTGGCTCCATTTCCCTTTCTCTATAGCCTACTATATGATATGCTCTATCTATATAGGCTCAATAATTTACGAAATACAGCAACTCATTATCGTCTCTGTTAAGATAAATCTAATATAGGGATAGGCACAGCACACTCTTGTATTCCTTTATTTAATACGGCTTATACGTTCGATGGAAAATCAGAAATGATCGTACATTTGATTGGCTTATTGAAGAACATTTTCTAGGAAGTACCTAAGTATGAGGCGGCTTCATCACGAAATGAAAAACAGGCTAACACTTTTGCACCAATACGTAAGCTAGCCTACTAATGTGCTAGAAGAATAAATTGCCTAACTAAGAGTCACTTGTAAATTGCATTCTTCTTGATTAGAAGTACATTTCTACGTGATTCATTTCAGATTTAGTGTAGTATATAAAACACGATGAAAGCAAAGATGTCGCCTGTGCAGTGAATGCTTTTCGTTCACAGGATCAATAAGGAATGATACGAATTCTTTTTCCGCTTTTATGGGAGCTTTCTTATAAAAGATATATGGATCAAATATTTACTAAGCGTTTGCTTTCTATTTGCAGACCGACACGCCAACGATCGTTAGCCTCATGCTAGCACCTCCATAGTTTTTTTATTGTCGTTTTCTGAAAGCTATTTTGAGAATTCATTCAGGAACGAAGGATTTTACGTATGCCACAAACAAGCACTTCATGTCCCATTTTTAAACATGTGGTTGTATTCTTCACCGTTTGACAGCACTTTAGAGAAAATTCTTCGTGTATTTCTCTTCTCTTTTTAAAAATTAAAACCGAGTGCCTTACACTTCTCAGAGCTTTATAATTAAGCCGCAGGCTACAGCTTTAAATGTCATCAAATTAAGCGCGCAAGTCACGTCCTGCGTGAAAAGCGCTGTGCGTGAAAACCTACCGCTGCGTAAAAGAATACCGGACAACCATTTTTGATTTAGAACTTTAAGGCGAGTCTTTAGAAACAATTGGCTGGAAGTTTTAATGACAGGCGGGCATTTAAAAAACAAATAAAAATTGCTATTACGGGTCACATTGTCACAAATCGCAATTCCAGGACTATAATCCATATTTACGGTTACGGTAACGCTACTGTAATTCTTTTTTTTGCTAGTCAGCTAACTTGCTTTATCAGCTTTGCTCTGCTTTCAGTTTGCACTTAAGCTTCTATATAGGCTACTTCTATTTTGGCGTGGGAAGAGACGAGGCGTTTTCATTGAGCCACTAGAGAATGACGAAACAAAAGCTTTGTCGCAGTTGCAGGCGACTGCGTATGAACGTGACTCTTCTTGGTAATGATGAGGATTTCACACATTCTTTTCTGTTCTTGGAAATTTCTGAACGAAATAAATTGCGACGAGACAATCCTATACTGATGCAGTACACCAAAAGCTTAGATCAGAAAATTGAAATCGTAAAACTCTTTTTTCAAATTGTTTATTTGAAAGTTCCAGTAGCTCGCTCAACGATTCCCACATAAAATGCAAAGACAATCAGAAACTAAACTTTGGCAAATATTTGAACAATAGCGGGCCTATAACCCAGCATTTTCCAGTTAACAATATAGTCTAACCAAATATCAAATGAAAAATCAACAAATAGTTCTTTGGGTTCTAACTGAAGCCATTGCTAAGATGGGATTTTCTTTCTTCCCAAAGAAAACTATTGACTTGATGAACTTTAACAACCTAATTAAGGAAACTCTCATTCTCTATCGTTTCCTACAAGCCCGCACAATCAGACAAACACGCACACATGAACACGAAAACGAAGACAGCAACATGATAATATTCTTTTTGTGTGTGTGTGTGTGTGATGGAACACGACGAAGTGACTAGCTCCTGTGCCAAAACTAACATCGAATTCAGACATTTAACCGCAATAACAAAACATGTAAACATCTAATATTGCCATTCGAAGGACGTTACACCGTTACCCACAATTTGGCACAGCATTATAGAACACAAAAGCTAATGTTGATGCACTTTCAACACGATCCTAATCTGTGTAGTTTACAGCCGTCAGCAGCCGCAATGTTCACCAGCTTTTCTTCAGTTTTGATGATTTCTTGGTAAATGTTTTTTTTTTAAAAGCCCAACCCGTAGCCATCCACTTTAGCCTCTTCTTCTTCAAAAATAACTGCTGTAACTTCTGTGGATATTTCATTTATCAGGCGATTTATTTTGTCAACAATTCGACAAACTCTGTCAAGAAAATCAAATTGGAATTAGAACTTTTTCCTAATTACCCTTCAAATAGGCAGATGAACTAAAAATGTGTATAAATACCTTGATAGAAAACGCGGCCGTTATTACCACGATCAGCTTCCTTAAGCATATCGTCCACTTCAAGATCAGACAATCGTTCGCCCAAATGTTGCATAACGTCACGCAGATCTGCTGACATGATCCAACCCTCTCCTAGTTTGTCAAACACCCTGTAGAAAAAAATAACATTCCTAATAAATAGATACAAAGTCGATGCTATCGCAATGAATGAGACAAACGACCAGTAAAGACGGCTTTACGATTTATCGTTATAGTCTTACGCCCAAATACTACAGCAATTAATGAAAAAGTTTCTTTGAGTAGATGGCTTCGTTAAAGAATTAAAATGTTAGATCTCACCTGAATGCCTCCAGTAGTTCTTCTTCGCATCCATCGTTCTTCATTTTCTTCGACATTAATTGCAGAAATTCATTGAACTCGACCGTGTTGCGCAGGTTGCTGTTCGATACTTCACGCACGAGCGTCTTCAGTTCTTTGTCTTATTAGTAAACAAATGGTTTTACCCGTTTTTTAGTTCCTCGTACTTTCGCCTTTGTCTTAAATTACGAAATAGACATCCTATAGTAGATATACAGAACACAGCAAGTATGAAATCAAAACACTCTTTCATCCGGTACTTTGGTATGCGATTCACGTGCCCGGGTATACAAGCGAAATTTTGTAGTTGTTCTTGCTCTTTGTCATCCCATCTACGCTGAAGCTTTTAATCCCCAAAAGGCTGAACGTAGGCTACACGGGGAGTTGTTGTTCACTTAAACTTGCAATCACGGAATCCCCTATAGTGTCTTTTCGGTTCACGTCCCACGCCATCCGATTGAGAACGTGTACGAGCGAGATCCGCCAACAAAGCCCATTTTGACAGTCTCAGAGCCCATTAGCTTAGTTTTGATTAAAATGCTTTGCCAAACGCTTAATGTGCAAATCTTAAAACAGGTCGGGTGGGGGGGGGGGATCTAAATATTAGCTTTAGTAGGCTAGTTCAAATAGCTAGCAAATTATACAGGTTCGTACGAGAACCCAATTATAATGTGTAATGAGAAGGTAAATTTAATAAGGAAAGTCTGCCTGCCAATGACGCCAAGATCCTCCACCATTCGGATATTAATTTTTCCTTTGCCGAGGCCTCCAAGTTGTAAACCCACGCTAAATGAAGTATTTAATTCACTACGCGCTTGTAACGAGTTCCAGATTCTTGTCAGGATTATTTTGAAGTAACATAGTGGCGCGTTGGATGTTGAGATTTTCCTATTGGTGCGGATTTTCATTCAGACAAGATAGTATCGATTTGTATTCTCTACTTCATGCGATGGAAGGGGGAAAAAAGAAAAACATGCAGGCCTCTTCTGAGATTGTCTAAGCTAAGATCTATTGCAAGAAAGTGCCAACTAGATTACGATATATGCAACCTATAAGAAAACGAAGAGCAAACTACTGTGTATGTGACTTCAAACTTTGAATGGGAATGAACTTTGTCTGTAGGATAACTTCATAAGCAAGCTAAATAATAATTTTTGTGTTCTATCCGTGGCCAAGTTTAACATCATCTTCGACTATTTACACACGATCGATAGTTAAAACTAGCCAAACGATCAATACATTCGTTCTCTTTTCTAATCGATAGGGAAAAAACCTCTTTGAAACCTTCCTTCTGCACTCAATAACGCGAAAGATTGATCATGTTCTCTTGTTAAATAGGTCATGCTTAGTTTTATGTCTTCCGGCGGAGGAAAACTTGATTGAAAAAGACAGCGATTCGCAAACGTGTGCCAGTCAAACAAACACCCAATCACGAAGGATGAGGTCTGAAAATCCAAAAAGTTAAACACAATGGGGAATACAGACTCCATATTACCTGTCGATCGTTGGCCAAGAGATTTCATTACTTTGCCCAGCTCTGTCACGGTGATTAGCCCATCTTCGTCTTTATCTATTGCAATAAAGGCTTCTTTGAAATCGGCAACCTGATCCTCTGTTAGTCCGTGCTCCGACTGCCGGGAACAAGAGATGCTATAATAACTTTTGTCACTATAAACAAGAGACAGACAAAAGCTTCTACTCCACTGGAAAAACAATTTCTTTCTTTATAGGGTGACTTCCACGTGCATGCTTCTACACAGATGTGAGTTAATAAAGGGATTTGTAATTATTAAAAGTAGCACTCACGTGCCTCTATATCGGCACACTAGAAAACACTCAGCTACGTTGCAAATTAAAGAAGAAAAAAATAACTATATATCTAAATTTGGTTATTTCATTCAGAAGAATTCGGGCAGTTAATTGGAAAATTCTGTTATGTATCTAATATAGCCCAAGAATACCCTACGCAGTAGACGTACACATCCTAATGTGGTTATATGCAAATGTTTAAAAAAATACCTATGGGGTCTCAGAATTAGGATACACGCCAGTTAGTTTCTTCCCCGTCACCAACAGACAATGGCTAACATAAAACAAATACGTGAAAAAAAAAAAACTAAATACTTACCAGGTCGATTGTGACTGTTAATTCGTGCTGAGTGTTGCAGGCTTTCTTGACTTTTCGATTGTTTCGGTTATTGCCAGAGTTCTTGCCTGTGGGCTTTGCTGATTGACAGTTGCTCTTCGAGCCAGGATCATTGCTCTTTGTAACGGGAGGTTTGGGGGATCCAACGGGCTGGTTAATTGTTGACAGGTGTATCGATCCCTCTGACTGTTTGCTCCGAGCCTACATGCCAAGATATCATAATTCATATAAACGTCATCGAATACTGGTTCTCGTATTTTATGTACAATAGCATTTCCCCCAAATATAATTAAAGACGATTTTATATAACTGTTATCTTAGTAGTGTTGTATAAACGTATATCTTTATATAGTCACGTGAATTCCATAGCGTTTGTCATTTTTCCTGTGCGTAGGGTTCGTTGTTTAGGGAGAACAACGCGATCGAGGGCCGTGACGGCACAGAGATGGAAAATGTACAGATAGTGGCGCCTTACTGTTGTCTGTAATACTCGTCTAACGTAAAAGCAGGATCGATATTGTTAAGAAAAACACGAATAAATAACAAAAAAAACCAAAAAAACAAAACGATTTCTCGAAGCTGGCGAAAACCTGATTACCGTTTACTAAATTGAATTGCGATGACGATTCACTCATTCGTGGTGGTAGACATTCTTGTATGTATACAGTCATTAGAAGGCATTGCACTTGGGTAAGCAATGAAAACATTAAGTCCCTGAGGAAGGGCGCGTACGTTCTCCACTGCCATTCTCATTCTGTAAAAGCTCACGAAATAAGAGGCAAGGCAATGGCTCGATCGATAAACGGTTCGTACTGGCCTTACAAGCCAGTGACCATCAGGTGACACCCGTTCCCTTGAAGGCAGAATATTCAAATATATACTACACATCCGTCAGAGTTCGATTCACATTTGTACGGAAAGTAATAATCATAGTTTATCTTTCTCGATTCCTGGGAAGATTCATTACTGGCCATGAGAAACCATTAAGATTGTGATTATAGCATCGTATCACGTATCATCCTCACGCCCAGGTTATTAATTGCTTCCCTACACGCTACTCAGATTCTGCATGATACGTAATCACCAGATAACGATTAAGGGGCGATGGGGAAGTAAGCCTCACTAATAGCTTTTTTTTTCTGATAATTTAGACGAAATGATATCCATCAACACATCTCTAAACAACTATGTTTATAAACGTTTACAGAAAAAAAAGGGAACTGAATATACCTTGCTTCGGTTTCTAGGCGAATATTCTTCGCGTGAAGGTTTTCTTCGTTTGTCTTTGAGAATCATACGAGCTGCTGCGAACGCCATGATGTCCTCTGAGCAATATTTCCCTGAAGTAAAGTATTTTGTGGAAATCTTCTTTGGGAAGCTGCCGTCGTCTAGGATTGCAATGTTTTTCCTGCCATTGAAAGTAACGTTGTTATTGAATTTCAAAGCCTTAGGGCATACACGCATATCACATTATTTGGTTTTGTAAAACGGTTAGATAAAGACTTTCTATGACAACTATTGTTGACAGAGAATTTATTGTCTAAAAGTTGGTTCTTTTGCACAATGGTTTTTGCACAACGACTGAATGACAGCCCCGTTGTAGCAGCTTGCCAAATATTTTGTCAGATTATTTTTTTTTGTTAGTTATTGTTACATGAATAAGAAATACATCATCCAAAAATTTCTCTACATCAATAAATTTTATCATTAAATTTTTCAACAAAACCCCAGAATCGAAAGCAAACGCTCCTGATTTAAATGTGTTCTATTTTGGTAGTCGATTTTCAGACCTGAAATCGAGTTACCACACACATAACGTGTGAACCAGAAAGACAAATCTTTCAACACGAGCTAACGTATTTTGTAAAAAGAAGTCAAAATAAGTTAAAATATTTCATAAAAGAAAAATCTATCCATGTCTCAATAAACAATTCCAGTGAAAATACGAGAAGCAACCATGGCAGACACCGAGGGATAGTATTTCGTAATGTCACTAGCTTTCCACGGCCAAAAATAATTTAACTATGTAGTTCCGGGGCCTATTGGCCCCGGCCCGGAATAGCGTGACTGTTACCGACTGCTTAACTGTGCATGATGGGAAATGTATGAATTATAAAACAACTATCAGTGGCATGCATGTAACCGATGAAGTCACCTAGTTTCAACCGTAACACAACAGAGTCGCCTCGAGTTCAATGTTAGTTAACACCAAAACTTTCCCTAAAATTTCTCTTTACCCGTTGGCCAAGGTGTGAGTAAAGTCTTTTAACGTCGGTTGTTTATCGAACCACTGAAGGTCAATGTTTGTTTACGTCCAAAGGCACTAAGTAATATAGTTCAATTGAAACAGCAAGAGGAGATAAACACGACACCAAGTCTGTTTGCTTGAAACTCAGAGGCTGAAGCTTCATTCGGTAATCATGGCAGTTTTTGTGGTACCCTTTTGCCGATGTGACATGCGCAATGCTATCCCATACAATCATTTTACGACAATAGAATCTGTACGGAACGACACGTGCTGTGTCGGGCAAAAAGTTAAGCACACATCGGCGACTCCATACTTGTTTTTCCCACACAGTAAAAAAATTGAATTTCCATCCAATATTCACCGTCAAAGTGCATCGTGCTAGCTATGATGATATTACTGTGGAGGATAGATTATATGAGTCGATTTAGTGGTTTTATGCAATATAAGTTGTGAAATACTTAGTAGCGGGTGACGGACGCAGAGGCACGATTTGTTGTTCACGACATGGCTACTGTGATTGACATTGAACACGACCTACCACGTTTTTGTCATATATTTGTATGTTTCAACAGAGTCATAGACCCCTGGTTCCTCCACTATGGCTATTTTCCCTCTCAGATGGTCGGGGCGAAAGAGTGATTTTCCGGCCGGAGCGAGCGCCTCTTGCGGGTGTGTTGTTTCTCTCCACTTATAAAATGCATTCGTCTACAGATGGCAGTCCCACCGAGCGGAAAATCACTCATACGCCCATACGCCCCGACCATGCCCCGACCCAAAACCCTCGTTTTTTTTTTAAATAGTAATCCCCGCAAGAGGGTACCCCTTTTCTGAGAGGGAAAATAGCCATAGTGGAGGAACTATGAGTCTATGAAACTATGACTCTGGTTTCAATAAAAAAAATTTTAGATTATGACGTTTTGGACACAAAAAGTTGCTGTGAAGAATTTGCCCACTTAGATACAAAAAATGACAAGGAAACCATTTGACTTTTCACCAGTGTTGCCAACTAGCCGGGATTTATCCCGGTTTCCGGGATTTTGGAGTGGCACCCGGGAGAAACGCCGGGATTTGACCAAACCCGGGTTTTTTCCGGGAATTTTGCCTAATAAAATATTTTTTGTGTGTGATACTATATAAATCGTAAAATCGATGTTTTTTTACACTTTAAATCCCATTTTTCGTATAGTTTTTTGAAGACCTTATCAATACTCGATAGGTGTCGTTGGTTGCATACCTATGTTATTAACAATTTAACATATCCCTTATCCTAGTCATATCCCTCACACAATCATTGTGACACAATGTCAATTGAATAATTTTCAATTCCCACATTCTAATCAAAATGTTTTTTAATTTTGTCCTTGTCATTTCAGTAATTAATTGCAACAATTTTTTTGCGATTCATTTAATGTGATATAATCCAGAGAGATCTCGTTCGTTCAATGCAGTATTTGTCTTCCAATAAACAAGCAAGTGTTTCCGTCGTTCAAAAAACAGCAAAAACAGCATTTAAATTCATTTAAACTGAAAACCGGGATTTTTTCCATCAATTTCCGGGATTTTTTAGAAAAATCAGAAACCGGGATCGTTCCGGGATTTTTTTAACGACAAAACCGGGAAAACGGCCAAAAGTAGTTGGCAACGCTGCTTTTCACAAATGCAGTCCTACTGTAAACACCGGCCTACGGCGATTTTGTGGCTATTTTTCCATTGAAGATCAACAGGGATTTATTTGGACCCATTCCTTTAAATGTTGGCCATTTTTTTGCAGGAGGAAGGGGCGGTAATTACGTAATACTCAGTCGAATAACTTTTCGAGATTAAATTTTATCTTTCCATGACCTTGTTGCTGAGTTCTTGTTCAGCCACATTTTCAAGGTTTTGCGATTTGTGAAAACATAATAGACAAGACTATATAAGGAGAACTCTATTACTGGCTTTTGAACGTCGCTGCAAACTGGTTTGATACTTGTCTGTACACGTAACCAGACACTGTTATGTTGAATAGATAATAACCTTGAATTGCCAACGAGACATACCCAGCCTTTTTTCTGGTAAACGCGCCCTGCAAGCCCCTAGTAACCATTATTCAAAATTGTGCTAACACGTGCCATCCCTTGCCCAATGGCAACAGCCATCTCTAAGATACAGTTCTATCTGCTAACGCTAGATGCTTCTTTTTTGTTTTACCTCGTCGCCCGTAAAATACTTTTTAGGCAGTTCTGCAGCACCTTCTCAGCTGAGACCGGCGGAAACTCCTCGAGCGGGAGTCGAGTGTTCTCAAATTCCCAGTTTTCTTCAGACGTAGTAACCGAGCCGTCAAATCAGCTCCTTATTTGTCTAGTTCTTCGTTTCGTGTCACAAGCATTTGCAGTCGCACATATTACAATAAGTAAGTATAGCATTTTATTTAGTTTTTATATGCTTTTTTTCCAGATTATATATAAAGTAATATAGGTTGTTGTAGAAATTTGAACTGGCGACCTTCGTGTTGCGCTTGAATGTGTTTTGAGCAACCTGAATGACAGACCGTCTAATTTTAACCATGGCCGTGTATACGCCGCTCCGTAGAATCGTAGTATCTGGTATTGTGTGTCTCTAAAAAGTAAAAAGAATCATGTCTAATGCTGATAGTATAGTATAAGTAGGCATTACCATTACATAGTTATGATATGCACTATTTGTTTTTCTTTGAAATTTCCATGTAGTGTGCCAAGAAATCAGCTATAAATAGATGTCCTGATTATCAAGCCAAATTTGATTGACCTTGTTATCATATTAATTAATTTTTAAATACTTATCTGGAAATGGTTTTCATGTCTTACTATAGTGGCAGCTGAAGCATGGGTTACATTAGCAACAAATGACTCATATGCTGTTGGAGCCTTGGTGCTCGCACATTCTTTGAAGTCTGTTAATTCTACAAGGCCGTTAGTTGTCATGATAACTGACCAAGTCAGCTCTGCAATGAGGTAACTTTCTGTGGCATATTCTGATAGTTTAAGATCTTATTCATGTTTTATTTATTTTTCCCTGTTAACAGGAATAGACTTGGTGAAATCTCTTGTCGTGTTCAAGAAGTAAATGTCATGGACTCCAAAGATAGTGCCCATCTAGCTCTACTTGCAAGACCTGAGCTTGGAATCACCTTCACTAAGTTACACTGCTGGACATTGACTGACTTCAGCAAATGTGTGTTTTTGGATGCAGATACCCTGGTAAAAGAACAAGCATCAACATGTCAGGATTCTTTTAAAAGAATAGCACGTGTATTTTTAGGTTATCCAAAATTGTGACGAGCTTTTCGATAGAGAAGAATTTTCGGCGGCTGCTGACGCTGGCTGGCCAGATTGCTTCAACTCGGGTGTCTTCGTTTTTAGACCCTCGATGGAGACATATGGCAAACTAGTAGAGTTCGCTGTCGCTGAAGGGAGCTTTGACGGTACTTCAAAAGTTTAATTGAAAATTCTGGTTTTAGTACAGTAATTTGAAATGTATGTTTGTACATCAGGTGGAGACCAGGGTTTGCTCAATTCCTATTTCGCAGACTGGGCTACTAAGGATATAAGTCGACGATTGCCTTTCATTTATAATATGACTGCTTCCGCGTCCTATTCTTACCGGCCGGCATATAAACAGTAAGCAATACGGGACCTGAGATGTTCTCATTGCATAACATTTTATTTCGTCATTTACAGGTTTGGGAAGAATGTGCGAATTGTCCATTTTATTGGTTCACCCAAACCATGGCAGGCGTCAGAGGCGTCGGCGTTCCAAAACCCAGTTCCTGGAGATCATATCGCCCATTGGTGGCGCATTTTCATCTGCAATGTCTTGCCTCGCCTGTCTTCTGATATGGTACGTTCTTCAATTATTCCTGTTTGCCGTGTTTTCTAACGCCTTTCTCGAAATTTTTGCCATCATTTCAAAACTTTAATTTCGTGATTATTTTACGACTTGCCAAATGAATCTTTGAAATAGTTCCCAATTCTACGCCCTCATAACCGATCGATTGAGCAGCTTAACGTTCCTCCCTCGCCCTCTTCTAAAGAAAATATTTGTTCGACCAGTATTAACACTGAAAATTTGACACTTGTTAACGTTGCCCTGGAGCAACCTTGGAACGCCGTGGACGTGAAGGAGGGGGTGACTGAAGCTGCACTCCTGAATCAGTCGGACACTTTGACTTCAAACCTAGAATCTCCCTCAGTATCAACTTCAGACCTAGAATTTGTCTCCATCTCCACTTCAACTTTAAACCACTATTCATTCGCCCCAGTTCAATTGACATCAGACCTTCCTTTACCTAGTACTACCGTACCTAGACCTTCTTTTATCGAATCCGACTCATTCGCTTCTGATACCGACAGTGGTCAACCAGAACACGTAAGTCACGTGGACCTGAGCTTTTTTCGGATTCAGTTTGGTTTCACCTCGATTAGTCACCCCCAAGGGAATATAGCATTAGCCAGTAGTTCTAGGAACTGGAAATCATTGGACATAGCGTTGGTCACCTTAACAGTCAGTAAATTCACTGCCCTTTGCTAAAATAACTAAAAACTTTGTGTTAGAACTAACATGACACTTAATTGGCTTCTGCTTTTTCTTCCAAGTTAAGCTCGCCCACATTATCAGGGGAAGCTAGTGTAAGTATGCATTGTGGAAACTTGTGGAAATTACCTGTCATTCCGCTTTTAATTGTTTTCGCATTGTCTTATACCTTTTTTCTTTTCTCCCTTGGTATCAAAATCTGACAGACTGGAGTGGCTGCGCAGTTTTCGCAACTGGCTGTCAAGGAAGTACCAGAGCCAATAACTGATAACCAAGACGAGAAACCGTTGTTCAGCAGCCCACCGGAAGTCACGGTAGAAGCCACGGCGTCAGTGGACTCCGGTCCGAGTAGCCGGGAGGCATGGGAACAAGGGTTTATTGACTATACTGGAAAGGATTCGTTTGATAACATCATGCAAAAAATCAAAAAGACACTCGAAAGTAACAAGAAACCTTGAATCGAACAATACTTGATGCAGAAGTTCATCTATTGTAAGAACGCTGGAAAAGCCATACTTGCCGCCAACACTTTTATTGCTTTTACTAACTTGTATTTTGGCAGTTCTTCTCAGTCTGATCTTGTTTGTTGAGCTTAAATGTAGGGTCAACTGGGGAATATTTGTTGATTTTTTCTGGTGGAGACTCTATATGATATACATGGGTATTTCTTTCCAAATATAAATATCAAATGTTAACATGTTCAAACTGTGAAAACTAAATGAAAATAATGTAGTATGGTAAAAACAAATTTCCGTCGGCTGTAGTTAAAAAAACTATTATCTGGAAATGTGTTACTAGTTGGTAAATAAAATATAGCCTTATAATGTATATATTGTAACGTTATGTGAGCGTCTTCGCCCTTTGGCCGACTTTCCCTCTTCGTCGACGTGACGACTTTTTACTCCATTTGTTCTCCCCCATCTTCGTAGTATTTGTGTCTACTTTGCTGGTGCTGGAATGCCAATAAGCATGGCCAAGTGTGATCGATTGTGTCGTGTTGTGTAATTGCTGGTGCTGGAATGCCAACAAGCATTGCCAGGTCCGGACGGTCGTGGTAATACGACCATTCGTGGTGCGCTGCGGTAATGCAGGCACCGGTGTGTTCTTGGTGCGCTGCGGTAAGGCAGGTACCGGTGTAAACGCGGTAATGCGTGAGTAACCTGTGTGTGTGTCTGCTAAAGTCAGGAAATAGACCGAGCGGTTCTCAAAAGACACCCATCTAAGTTGTTCCCTACCCCTCATTTCTTAACAATATATTCATTTTCTCTAATAAATATATTAAATATATAAATAATCAATTATATAATATGGAAAGAAAGTTGAATCACTTTATACACAAATCAGGTATGATTATACCAAAGTATGATTATGGAAAATCAAACTTGGTTTTACCAAGTCAAATTTATTTACTTTTACGACCAGACAACAAACTGTTGTGAAGCTTTGTCACTTCAGGTTCCACAAGTTCCATCAATAATACACCATTGTCATCAAAATACTGTGCTACAGATCTCTTTGATTTTGCCTCCCTGATTTTCTTGGTTTTTCCATCCTTGTATGACAATACTAGTTCATACAAATCATCATACTTGTTTAGAGAAGAGCTAGCTTCCCAAGAATTCACTGCATCTCCTCCAGCAGAATCTTTTTGGTAGGCCGAAACAAAAATTCCCTTCTCCTTGTGTGTTGTGTACAGGGTAAGGACTCCCATTAAAAGAAAGTAACCAAGCACACAAACTAGTAAAACAATCCTGTACAAACAAAAGGTATTTCATTGTTGAAAATTAATCTCAAACTATAATCTTTACACTTGTTACTTAGATTGTGGAAATGGGTGTAGATAGTCCCATAGTAAGGCAAAGCCAGCAATACCGACAGCCAGAGTGCAAATAGCTAGTCGCCCATCGACAAGAGCGAAATTTTCGGTGTAATTAAACTTGTCCACCAACACTTCTTTGACAGCATCATCGAGTGCATTTTTAACAGCAGCTCCATCCCACTTGTTCACTTTAAGTACTTTCGCCGGTTCTTTCTGAAAAAAAATTATCGACATTTCAATTTCCGATCGTTAAGATTTAAAGATAGTGTACAATATACAATTTGTAGGGAAAGTACAAACCTGTTCGCTTTGACCGGCCATTTCTGTTTGTGGCAGTACTTATTTCTCCGTAAAAATTGCTGCTGACGTCTAGGCTGACGTTTCAGAATTCCAGTGGTGCCACATTTCAGTAATGGCTAAGAATATTTCGCTGAAAGTGGAATTGGTTTGGACACTGGTTTGGAATTTTGGATTATTGGAATTTGGAATCATGCCGGATTTCGTGGCCCGGAATTCTGGCGTGAAAACAACAAAAGTAGGTTGGATGCGTATGCTTCGTATTTAAAATCAAGTGATGGATACAAAATGGGATTTAAAAAAAGGTAGTTTGCTGCTGCAAGCAAGCCCAACCGAGAGTCATAGATTACAATGTGTAGTCATGTAATCTATGACTCTGCCCAACCGTGTGAAGTTTCATATTTTATTCCATTTGCCTTTCTCTTCTACATTCTTAGTTTTATCGAGCGTTAAACGAGAATTTCATCCCTCTGACGAAGTCGCATCCTTCGTTGACCATGCCTAGATTAAACTTTCAAAACGCGACATTAATTTTTTCTACTTCTCACTTTTAAAATATGAATATAAATCTATGTGCAAGACACATGAGATGTGAATTGGTCAATTCATTTATTTTAAACAAATATACGATTGAAACACATGAATAAGAAACCAACAATTGAAAGGGGCAGGTTAGGTAGTAATTTGTCGGATTTACAAAGACAAAAGTCAACAGCCTTAGGAAATCCTCCACAAATTGAGATAAACGCGTATAGTTTTTTGTCTTGATGCAAGTCAATTTCATTCAAGACAAAATAATGGTTCCTGGTTCGCTGTACGGCCCTGCACGACCGTGAACGTCCATGGCCCGTACTGCAAAATGGTAACGATGACCCTCGAGGAACTAGAATAATGAAAACTAAATTGATTAGATTAAATTCTTTCGGATAACTTTCACCTAACATTTACCTGCGTTAGAGTACAGGCCATTGGTAAAGGCAGGGCCTTGACGTCACCCACTCTTTTCCAAACGCTACCGTTAACTGTTGGCGGATCCGTACCTTCTTGATAAGCGAACAATTGATACGAGGCAATGTCTGCATGGTTAGACAAATTACCATGCATATTCCATGACAGAACTATGCCTGAAAAAGGAAAAAACGTCAATTTAACAGGCATACTTGAGCTGAAAAAGAAAATTTTAATCACCATTAGCAACGCGTTTAATGTCTAGGGTTGGCCGGGGAGCGACAGTCTTCCACGATGGGTTAACAGGCCCAACTGGCGCAGGCGGAAGAGGAGCAGGATGTGTCAACGCGGGTTTGGTATTTGTATTGGGAGACGGCGAATTGGGGGCTTTATTCGCTGACAACGGGGAGCGACCGTTCAACGTAGTAGACTTTAATGCGACTCCACGGGGCAGTCCATTGGACGTTGCATTAGGAGCTGTGCTTAAACCATTAGTCGACCTACAATTTAAAAGAAAATATAATTACACGACAATCCAAATGAAAAGATAGCACTATTTCATGCTTACGAGGATTTGAGCATTGGTCTAGGAAGCACAAGTCGGCCAGCAGCCGCAGCTGCCCTTTCTTTTTCCAAATCTTCGTCAGTGAGGTCAATAACGTTTGGCAGTCTACCAGGGAGCGTCACTTTGTTAACTGTTGTTGCACGAGAGGCTGGCACTTTGGACCAGCGAGCCATCGGAACAGATGCTGGCATGGACTGTTGGGCAGAAGTAGAACTCAGATCTCCCGTAGTTGCCGATCGAGCCCGAGCGAGCATGGCAGCCACAGTGCCAGGATTGGGTTGGCTTTGATTAGATTGCTGTTTCACCGATAGTGGTATCACAGGCGTGATGTTAACCGAGTTCTTTAGTAACTTGTTTGCAACACTGGCACCTCCAGGAATCGATTTGATACCGCCAATGTTGACATAGGTTGCAATTTTGGCTGAATTTGGAGCTTCATCTATCCGTCTCTGAGGAATCGTTCTGTAGCGGGGCACGGCCTGTTGTGGCACATAAGAAGCAATATCAGGTGATTGCATCGTGAAGCTGGGTGGTATAGGTACTCGAGCCAAGTTGTTGGCGGAAGAATTTGGTGATGTCGTTGACGATGCAACAGACGTGGCTACTGATTGCGTAGGATTACTAGCAGGCCTGATGGTAACAGCAGGAACAATTGAAACGGCTGGTTTAGCTTCAGCTGGCTTTTTAAGGACCACCATCTAAACATAAATAAAAAAACATCAGCAAGATAGATGACGAAATTTCAAAAGATGTAAATCTTACTTGTTGTGTAATACTAGGATGAGTAGTTAGATTGATTTGTAACCCAACGGAACGCGTCATTTTCATGGGAGGAGTGATTGTCTGGTTGCGATTCTTAGACTGCTGCACGAATCTTCGAACTACAAGCTCTAAATCAGATACCTATGCAAAAAAGAAGAAAAAAAACGTGATGAAGAATTGTCATTACCACTTGATCAGGCAAATATTTCAATACCTGCTTATGAAGAGCTTCGGAGCGACGACGATATCGTTCGATCTGGGCATCAGCGACATCCAGTTTGCGCTCCAATTCACCTGTAATACCACGTTCACGGATGGCCAAGCACATCTGCTCCATCACCAAACGTTCCAATTCCTACACCAATATCACAGTTGAATTTTTTGTTGGATGTTCCCGTTATAAAAAAAGTGAAAAAAAAAAAAAATTATAATAATATTTACTTCTCGAGTCAGTCGTTTAACCAGTTTGCTAGTAGCATCACCAACTTTAGCTTCGAGTTCGGGACTTTTCATTTCAATTTCGCATTTAGCTTCTTTTTCCACCGGGGATGCGGGAGGAGAACTAGAATGGTCGACAATTTGGCTCTCGATTATCGGGCTTGGCGTTTCATCGCCATTCATGTCAACCAACAGGATATTGCTACTCAGTAAGGCTCCATCAGGTGACCCGAGTGATTTTGTCTTTCTTTCCTTGGTAGTCACTGATGCTTCCGATAATCCTCCCCCGGAACCTATTCGTACTTTTCTCATTTCCATATGACGACTATCCGTTTCCGTTGCATTTCTCTTCGTTGGAGATCCTACTAGAAAAACATATTGAGTTTACATAATTAATTAATTAAAAGCGTTGTTTGTTGGAATGCCAGAAAGAATGTTTACCATTAGAGGAAGAGGGCGGAGTCTCTGTCTGAGGTGAGGGTTCGTCAACCTCATCCGCACGACGCCGCTGGTTCAGTTCTTTGCGGTTTCGCTTGAGCGAGGAAGCCTGAATGCCACCGGCACTGACTGTATGATGGCGGCTTGATGATCGAGTTGATCCATAAGTAGACGATGAATCGCTGCTGTTGGCCGGTGAAGAACTGCGATGGCGTTTGCCATAAATGGTTTGACGATCGCGTAAATTTATCTTCAACTTTAAACTCGGGTTGACTGTTGTTGTCGTCTCGGTAATCACTTGATCCGCGTGATCCACTTTTCTTCCATCGTCCACCATGTTGAAAACAAAATCTAAGCCAAGACGTAAAGAGGCAATTCCTGTTGTCAATCACTAGTGAAGGTAGTGACGTCAATCACTAGTGCAAGACCTCCAGCTAAAGGATTAGAACGACTCTACACGCAGGAGCGCTACGTCCAGCGATCCTCTTGGTACAACCGATACAACAATTCTACCACTCAGACAGTTGGCCGGAGGAACAAACAACCTGGAGGGGCGCGCTCTTTCCCTATTTTTGCAATCGATACCAAATTTCTCTAGTTTTAAATCGATAGCTAAGATCACCCTCAGGCGCTCCCACTATCCTGACGACCTCTCCTGCCAACCCGAAGGTAAAAAAATCTTTTACCAACGCCTCCTAGCAAAAACTTGCATCAACCACGAAAAGTGAATTGAAATGCAAGCAAGACTTTCGCCAATTAACCCGAATAGTCAATGTCTGGCTTTACGATTACTAGGCCCAGAAAGAAAAATGAACAAGCCTACAAAAAGAACAGAGGTACAATGCGTTCAGAGCGGTTCGAAATGGGGGTCTTGGGTTCCTTGGTGCCAGGCTGTGAATAGCAGTATAACGGTTGGTAGTATAACACAACTCGTCTCCAGCAAAAAACCCCTCAGGGCGCTCACTCACTGTCTCTCTCTCTCTCCCTCTCTATCTATCTCTCTTCCCTCTCCTCCCTCTCTCATATTCCCTATCCAAGGTTTCAGGAGCGACGATCGTTTGCGCGCGCCAGGTATGTTGTAATCTTCGTTTGCCATGATTGTCGAAACAAAACTTTTGCGTCTCGCTTTTATAAAGACCGGGGTCGTTGATACATTTCTTACATTTCAGCAATTGGTGTCGAATAGCAGGACAGAGCGAATTTGGAATCAAGAAGCCAAAAACTTAAACGTGAATGAGTGAGATGGAGGTCAACGAATCATTCTTACACCATGACCTAGTACAAAATAAAGCTATGGTTGATGATACATAGTTTTGATGTCATCGAAAGTCTGGTTTGATCGTACATTCGTACATAGATGTGTGTGCTTGTTATCAGCTGATTACGTAATGGGACCGATTGGCCTGCCGCTAACGTCTAAAGACAGAACTATTCTTTATTTTTAAGCCGAAAAACAGTAAATCCTTCTGCTTCTTCGTGCTCCTAGTAATAGCATTTCGAAGCTTTTTTGAAACAAAAAAAGCTTTTCTTTCATACTGATTGCATAACACAAATCTGAAGTAGAAAATAGTTTGACGAATCTAAAAACGTATGCACAAAATATGCTCAGTTGTACTGGCAAACTCAATTCAGCGAACACCGAAAATGGGTTAACCAAATGCGCAGGTCCTAAAGTGTCCCAGGGCATTGACGTCACGAAATGGCTGACGAGCCAATTGATCTGAACCGTAATATCCAGTCGATTCTTGAATTGTAAAATAAGTATGTCACAATGGTATTTCCTCAATTACAAGAAAAGGTAAAATATCTCAGCAGCTGTCGGAACGAAAACCGGAAAATCCGTTAACGAAGCCTTTTCCTCGTCATCTTAGATTTTTTTTTTTTTTTTCCATTTTGTTTTTTTTTTTTAGCATTGTTTTCCAAAAGTTTATTCCATACGGGCTCCCCAACCCCAAGCTGTGTGAGTGTGTACGTCTGTGTGAGTGTGTGTGTGCATAGCGGGACGAAACTGTACAAGCGGAAAAGGATGGGAGGAAGAACGATCGTTTGGTCGCGCCACTTGGGGGTGCGCCGCCGTCGTCGGGGTCCCGTCCGCCCGCTTTCATATTACTGGATCGTTTGCTGATTGGTCTAACCAACTATCGACGCTTCGTTCGCCCGACAGTCCCAGTTGTTATTCCGCTCGGGATACCAAGTTGCGCCTGTATGACCTTCGTATAACCTTCCTTTTGGCTTCACACAGAAATGCTATACAAGGAACACAATGGTCTTTCACATGAAATGTGACAATGTAATTTTCTCTGGCATTTGTATTAAGATTACCAAAAGGATAATCGATCGATAGCCATAGATAGCTATCGATACATCTGTATAACCATAAAGCATCAGAGAAAACAGTTTCGGTTGAAGAAAAGTCGTCCTTAATTAGCAAATTATAAATCAAAAAAAGAAACGAGTGATCCAAAAATCCCCGCAGAACTCAAACAAAAGAAGGCTAAAGTGATGAAGCAGGTTTTTGAACATTGAAGGAATATTTCGTAAGCTGGAGATGAATAACAGGAAATCTCAGCTTAAATCGATTTATCACTCGTCACTTTCCACACTCGCAGGATACTTTGCTAATTCATTCTTTCTTTGTATGCATGATTTTGCAAATATGAAGGTTAATTATTTTTGCTTGATCCCTAATACACCCGCTTCGCAATTGAGCTTGATGCTTACTATACCCACATATTTCTTGCTTGCCGAATAATCAAAGACAAGGGTTTAAAAAATGATAGTAATTTTTATTCTGGTGAAGCCCGTAAGGCATGAAATTAATAGCTGATATTCACAAGCAATGGGCACTAACGTGAATGACATTGTGCTGATTCGACTGCTTTGGCAGAACCCTCTCTAGTGCAATAGGATGAACCAGACAAAAAGTGCGTGATCATATTTCTCGCCACGTACTGTAAGACGAAGCGAATGTGAATCCTCTCCTGTACTCCGTCGATGGAAATGGCTATCCACCAGAACACAAACCTGATGAAAACGAAAATCAAGACTAAAGTGTCATTGACTTGTTTAGTCTGCTCTACCCCTGAGGCAAATTCGACAAGAACAGTCTACAAGCAACAAGCTCGATCATCAAACCCTTTGATTTTGTAACTATATTTCTCTAATCTCTCGTAAACTTAAATGTATTTTGGTTTGCAATCAAAAAAAGTGAACAAGAAATGAGTATTCTCTGCTTAACTGGGCAATAGCTAAATAAAGGATGACACTTACCAAAAAACTAAGGAAAAACAAAGAACGTTTTCCGCCGGATTCGTTCGACAACTGCTCCGATAATAAGTGGCTGGGCTACTAAAAAGAAGTCGCTAAGCTCGCCGAGTACCGCGTTCGTCCTTGCGGTCGTTTCTTCCACTCTTTAACATCCTAGGATTCGTTCAATTCCCGTAATTAATTCAAACGCAATAATACTTTTTAGAACGTTTGTAATTCTACTACTGATGGGCTTATATCAATTGACACAGCTATTGCAATGCCCCTCCCTTTGCTACCTCATAACTTTAGTCGAACTCAAAAATTTTCAAGTTCGACATGCGAGTCTGTTTCTGGTGAGACTAGAAAAATGGAGCAGAACATGTGCGATACCGTGGGATAAATGACAAATGCGTGCCAAAAGGTGACAAAATGTGTTTTGTTCAAAATTTTCCTTCACCATTTTGTCATTACTCTGATGATAGTATGACAAATCATGCCACTATATTCATAAAATAGACCAAATCCACATGCTCAAAAAATTCAGCTTAAAAAGGAGACCAGTTTTTTAAAGTGTTTTTGATGCACCTGTTTCCCAGGATGCCTTTTTTGGGGATTTCAAGATTTCGCAATGAAAAAAGCCACAGCCTCAGTTTCCTAAAACTTGTCCACTAAGTTTATCCACATGGATTCCTAGATATTTAAGTCTTATCACTATACCTTTAGACATGATTTAACAGTCAAAGGAATGCTATCGTAAGGGAGATCCGTTTACAGTACTCGCGGTTTTCCTTTACGTAACAGCGTTGATCTGACAATCAAATTTTTCCACCCTTGCGTTTCGAGGTAAAATCCTCTAAGTTCATACAGTGATTTTGGGAAAACCATACACTAAAGCATCCGAATCGCGTAAGAATTTCTGTAGTCGTAATAGAACCTAGTACAAAAACCAGAATCGGTAAATTTCGTCCGAGTAAATCTTATTCTTAGGTATTTATAAACAAACTGCATTGTGTAAACATACTCTTATCATCAGTTCTTTTTTTTACTCGGTCGATTGGCAGTTATCATTGGTACGGATTAAACAGCATGTCTCTTTAAAATATTTCCCCTTGTTGGTGATTCGCCATGTTTGTTCACAAGTTTTAACTTGCCCGTGAGAGAGCTACTTCCAGGGTTATGGTAACATATAATATGTAAATATCTGTGAAAACGGCTCTAAGCTAAGGTATGTACGTGATGAAGTCGTTAACATTAGCATACTTGAGACAGGGCTTGGTTGTGCGTCCAAAGAACACATTTCTTTCTTCTTGCTGAATCGTCCATTTTTGCCCTGAGCTGAAGAACATTGAACGTTTAGCAAAACGGGTTGGTCCAGTTTTGCGACTGAATAATTAAAGCTTAACTAATTGAGTAGTTTGAAGTTTCCGAAACAAGAAATAGGTAAGATGACCTTTATGTGTCCGCCTCTTCCTGAAAACAGAATATCAACTGTGAAATTCCAAGTTTGGATGTAAACCCTAACAAGGACTGATGCCTGACAAACCGCCAATCCAGATCTGCTTGTGGAGAAGAAAAGATCAGTTGAAAAACTAACTTGTCCTTGGCAAGCTCTTACTCCGTTTTTGTAGAAGGGATTACATAATGATTTGCCTCACGGCACAAAGAAGAAAAGAAGTGTAGTGTGCGTCTGAACTCTTAAAGTAGTCTCCGCGTAATCCGATATGCAAAATCCGGTTGAGCTATTCTTCGGGAAACGGGAGAACATTGGCACCACAAACTTCTAGATGGCCGAGACATGCAAATATCATCTTTTATTTTGCCAAGAAAGAGAAACTCGTATTGGATGATTTCCGCCAAAGAATATGAGATTTTAAAAAGAAAATTGTGACGGTTGCTATGTGTCTTTTCGGAAAATTTCAGTTTTGCCTTCTGAGATTACTCAAATTTCATCACGAATACAAGCACCGGATGACGTACATGCAACAAGCAAAGCTTTTTCCACTATTGCGCAAAATTTCGTAACATTTTATGCCAACAAAACAATTTCCTAGCCCGAAATTGTATCCGTAGTTCTTTCATTTTATTAAAACCAAGAAATGATGGCAAAATCTTATCATCATCTTTTTATGTTATCTGTAATTAAAATAGCATTTGCCTGAAGATTAAAACAATATGTATTCTAAAAGGCGTGGTCGATTCTTGCTAAAATACATTACCTTTTTGTTGCTTATCTTACTGCGTTTCCGTTTGGCATTCCATTACTATGTTAGCCATTTCACAACTGTTGATTACCTCACCTGTCAGGTATATGACCTCATTCCACATAGAATCAGTTTAAGATATGAGTGAGCCTAGTCGTTGACACTACTGTAATTATGATAGTTCTTTGGATTGAAACCAAAGAATGCTGATTTGAGATTTTGAGTCCCCATATTAGTAATAAAATCATTTAATTAGATATGAAATATAACTTAAGATTTGGCTATTCAGTTCTTGGCAACACCTACCATTAACATTCAGTTGAAGTTAAGATATAGGGAACGAAGATGACGTGTTGTTAGAATAAATTTTCTTTCCCCGGAAATCCATGAAACTCATCGTTTTGATCATTTTTGTGGTATTATTATTGAGTTCGGTCATTTTCGTTAGTATTATGCGGTATTATGGCAATGGAGACTACTTGACAAGGAACTGTGATTTAATATCCCGCTGATCTGTCTTAGCGTATCATTAGCTGTATAGTCTATGTGATGTACAAAATTGAACTTAATGCCAGTTTCAACATTTGCTAATCGAATATCTTCAATTCATTTCTGAGAGGATCCAGGTTTCTGCATTTCACCAGCGGTGCTAGTAAATTGAAAGAAAACTATGGGATTATTTCTTACGACGGGTTTGAGGCATCCGCTCATTTCTTGGCAACAGCTCAGAATTTCAGGAAGTGTCATGTTATGAGTCATGCAACGATCAACATCGATACTTTACAGTGAGATAAACAGATATTACATGAAGTAATGCACTAATCATGAAAAATGTACAAAACACTGTCTCAGCTGCAACTAAATGTAAAAATTCAATTTTAATCAAATAACATGCATAAGCGCCGTTGGTTTGGTTACAAAGTGATCGGCAACCTTCTTTTTGTGGAAAAATATTTGCAAGCGTTTAAGCCTAAACATCGCTGTACCAGACAACCACGTCCTCGTCCAGCCTAGCAACGGTATTGTCTATTCAGTAGATTTAAATGCTATCAATACGGGAAATTTGGGACGACATAACGATACAGGAACTTAGGAAGATCCAATCAGATAAGCATTCTGTTGGAGGAACGAAGAAGTCGGGGTAGGATCGAACAGTTGAGAAATAGTGGGAATTAGAGCAGCTTCAGATACAAATTAACTGTCTATGTCTATGGTAGATAAACACAGATAAATTCTCATTCAAGTGTTTTAATTCAAATGGTTGGCAAGTGATTTTTTGCTCTTATTTTTCTTGGTGATTCTTAATGGGTCATTCTATTTTCATCGGATTTCACGTCTCAGAAAAATACGTTATTCTAATTTTTAAATGACAATGATGGCCATGAATCCATTCTTTTTCATATGTTCGTATGCAAAAGCCACGGGCATAGGGCGATATTGTCATAACGGCATAAAATATGCAAGCGTGGACATAGTATAAAGTAGAGCAAACTAATTGCTGCTAAGACTATTTAAGTGCAACTAATAGGGTTATAAATTATCCACAATATTTTTTAAAATGCCAATAACCCTTGTGAGGTAGGAAAAGAGGACCGAAAAAAAACCCCGAATTTTGAACCAACCTTGTTTTGTTTGTTGTTTTTGTTGGGACTTGTTTACCCTAAATAAATTTTTTAACAAACTTTGTATGTGCTTTTATCACACAATTCCTGGAATATTCAAAATTTGCCTTTTCAGATGTTGGTTTGGTAATGGAAACTGATATAGTATTTTAACCTTTTCAACAATTATGACGGCGGCCATTTAAAAAAATTTCTCCAGATGTCAAACAAGCAGAAGGGAAAACCATGCTTTCTCAGTTCCTTCGCGCTGGTGGATTTTCTTAGAAAAATGTGCCCGGGTAACGACCAATCAACGATTCAGCAAGGCTGGAAGTGTTGCTGTTTTTGGAACTTAGTTCTGCAGTATGCATGCAAAGATGGTATTGAAGCATGGAGATAAATGGCGTTATTTACACTAACAAACAATAGCATACTAGAATCACTGTTGTAGATATGATGTCCAAACACACATCTTCTGATTAACCATTCTTATATAATACTAATGAATTAATATATAACTATATATCAATATCAAACTTATTGAAAATTAGTTATTTCACTTTATTCTTTGTATCGCCATATAGTGGCACCTAGCGTAAGTTTATGAAACTTGATCCGATTCCTGTGATGTGATCGATTATCAAAGCATGAGAGGCAGCCGTGGCAGCAGACCAAAGAGCAAGTGACAGCACAGACGGCCGGTTTAAAACTTCTGGCCATTTGTGTATGGTCTCGTGTTAAAAAGAGAAGTTTTTGAAGGGAAATCGAAGAATGAAATTTATAGCCATCTTTTTGTGTCTGATATTCTACCAGTTGCGGTTTTCAGAAACTGCCAGCGAAACAGCGGATGGTGCTAAAGGGAAAACAAGAACTGTATCAACTTTATTGAATGCGAAATGGAATGCAACACCGATAGCCTTGGAAATTGCGGAATTTTTGAATGACGAGGATCAATCATATTTTTGGTCATTCCTTGAAGATCTATCTCACAATACCGATGAGTATTATGGAAGTATGTTTTCAGTTATTATTCAAATTTGTCCTAATTTTGCATCATAAATTTCTTAATGTTTAACTATTCTTGGCAGATACTGACAAGGGCAAATACGAAGCTCTTGTGGATCTCTCACGGAAATACCTGTCCGAGGCTCAAGTGTCCCTCATGAAATTTTCATTAGGGCTACATGTCTATTCTCCCAAACTTGAAATGTTTCAACAAATTGCGATGGTACAAGGAGTGCCTGAGCAAAAATGTGAGACAGTTGCCGAAATCAATGGCAAATTAACATGTGATCCAAGCCTTATTAAAGCATTACTCAATGAAAAGCCAAAGTAAGTTTGTTCTGTACCTTAACAGTCACAGCTCCAATTCATTGAATGCTGTTTATATTTT
The DNA here is from genome assembly GCF_020631705.1 of Daphnia magna. Taxonomy (NCBI): domain Eukaryota; kingdom Metazoa; phylum Arthropoda; class Branchiopoda; order Diplostraca; family Daphniidae; genus Daphnia; species Daphnia magna. The sequence continues at coordinate 10,176,681 of NC_059188.1, read as the reverse complement.
ATTAAGGAGTCCAGAATTGTATAAGCTAGATCACCAATATCCTGGTAAAATGGCAAAGAATAGACCAGTAGTCATTCTTTATGGTGAGATAGGGTCCAAGAAGTTGACAGAATTTCACAATACACTTAAACCACTGTCAGTGTCGGGAGAAATCATATACGTTATGAGGCACTATATAAGTGACCGCAAAGGAACCAAAGTTAGGCTCTCCGGTAACTATTTAATTAACAGCTTTGTTATAACAGATTAGTAAAAATGACTCATCTTAAAAGGATACGGTGTGGAACTTCAAATAAAATCAACCGAGTACAAGGCGCAAGACGATACTAAAGTCACTGCAGAGCAAAGCGGAGCTCCAGGCGATGAAGGAGCAAGCCAACAAGTTGAAGATGAAGACGTCGATGTTGAAGGCTTCCTATTCAGTAAGCTGAAAGTACTCAATCCAGATTTGGCGCCAAAGCTGGACAAGTTAAAGCAAGCGCTATTAGACGAATCCCAAGAGTTGGCACCGCTTAAAGTATGGCAGCTACAAGAGCTGAGCCTGCAAGCTGCTGAACGAATCCTTTCTGCTGCTAAAGATGAATCTTTGAAAATCATGGCCCAACTGGCCCAAAACTTCCCTTTGCTGGCCCGTTCTATTGTTCGTACGACCGTTCGGCCAGCTCTAAAGGCGGAAATTAAACGCAATCAGCAGGTCAGAAAATCGGATCGAAATAATTTTTTATTCTTGATATTTTGTTAATTTATTAATTTTGAATGTTAACTTCCTAGAGGTTCGCCAACGATCTTAGCTTGCAACCATCTGAGGCTGCACTCTTCATCAATGGACAACACTTTAACGTTGATTCGATGGATGTGTTCACACTCTTTGAACAAATGCGGGAAGAAGTCAAGTTAGTGGAAGGCCTATACAAGATTGGTGTTCCATCCCAATACGTTAGTTCTTTGCTTTCTTTGGATTTGAGCCCACCGTCGCGCCAGTACGCCGTTGATATTCGAGACAGCGCCGTGTTATTCGTGAATGACATAGAAAAGGATCCGCAATACAAACGCTGGAGTCCTAACATTCAAGACCTATTACGGCCTAGTTATCCAGGAGCGCTGCGCAGTATCCGACGAAACATGTACAACCTGGTTCTGGTTGTGGACCCTTTGCTCGACGAAGCTCGTTCGCTTATTAAATTGGCTGAGTCTTTTGTTGTTCACAATGCCCCTCTACGTGTCGGCCTAGTTATGGCCGTCAATTCAGACCCGAAACTCTCTGGACGCGATGATGCTGGGATAGCCATTCACAATGCTTTTAACTACGTTGCTCAACGTTCGCACCCTACGGATGGACTGAGTTTCATTACAGACCTCTTCGCAGTAGTGGGTGATAACAGCATAACAGTAGACGACGTAGGAAGATTACTAAAGAAAAAATTTAGCGCCGACTTGGAAGATGTCCTCGGTGAAGATTCCGACTACGATGTTGGAAGACAATTGACCAAAGATTTCCTCCGTCGCACAGGATTCCGAAAGTATAGATTTGTTTCAATGTTTGATTTGTTCTTGTTCTAAAAAAAATTTTCAGGTTGCCTCAAGTACTTCTGAACGGTGTTGCCCTTGACGAAAATTCATTAAACGCTGATGAATTTGAAGAGGCTGTGCTAACAGAACTCATGCGACAGACTTCTTTGCTGCAAAAAGCGCTATTCCGAGGTAAGATTTTGTTTTGCATTTTAAAATCAATTTTATCTGATGGTTTATGGTTGTTTTTGCCTTCCACTTCTATTAGGTGAAATGAAAGAGGATGATAACGTAATTGATTTTTTGATGGGACAGCCAAATGTAATGCCTCGCCTAAACGATCGCGTCTTGTCAACGTCGACCAAATATTTGGATATGACTGGTGTTGTGGAAAGTGGAATCAAAGATCTCACCTCCCTGTCATCTCATCAGCTTATTGCCGCCTTTACTGATTCGATAGCCTATGTGTCGTCGAACACCAAAGCATTGACACCTGTTACTCTTTGGCTGGTGACGGATGTCACCCAACTAGCTGGCCGAGAGCTGGTTCAAAACGCTTTGGAATATGTGCAAAATTCGAGGTTGATCCGCCTCAGTTTGGTTCATAACCCTCAGACGTTGACGGATTCCTTCCAGTCATTATATCGATACTATCAATGCTGCCTTGACGTCTAATGACATCAAATTACTCAACAAACTGCTTAAAACTGAAAATGCTGAAGCTTTTACCATTGGAAGTAAAACCGCTTCCGATTTTGGAGTGGAGCCAACACAGAAAAGTTCTTTCGGTTTAAAATTGCACCAGCTCTTGGCTGGACGTGTCCTCGAATTCCAACCTGGACAGCGCGGATTGATCGTAAACGGGCGTGTTATTGGTAATAGTAGACTTGTATAACATTCCAACAAGAGCTTTTATATTATCTAACAAACTTTATTCATCCTGGTAGGACCATTTGATGACCATGAGGATTTTACCTCTGATGACGTAGCTTTGTTAGAAAAACATACTATGTCAACCTCTGGCGAAAAGATTTTACAGTTCTTACAAGACTTACCTCAACTTCACAGTAGCGATCTCATAATGAAAGTAGGAGGTCTGCTCATGTCAAGCGCTTCTGGAACAACACCCAAAACACGACACAACATCGACGAACGTGGAAGCGAGTTAAGTTTGCTCCAATTTTCCACCGAAAATGAGCGATTCTCCATTCATTGACATCACTGCAGTCGTAGATCCTCTTTCCCTCGGGGCTCAAAAATTGGCTCCCTTGCTGCTTGTTTTGCAAGAGGTAAAAGTTGCGTTGGCCGTTAGTGGAATGAATAAGTAACTGACTTCTATGATGGGTGTTATTATAGGTACTAAATTGCCGTGTGCGGGTCTTCATGAATTGTGTAGAGAAAAATAGTGAGATGCCGTTGAAGAGCTTCTATCGGTTGGTTCTTGAGCCCGACCTTATGTTTGGAGCTGATGAGCGTCAGCTTGCTGGCCCTATAGCGAAATTTGGCATCTTGCCCATGGGCGCACTTCTGACGCAGGGTATGCAGGTACCCGATAACTGGTTGGTCGAGTCAGTCTGGAGTCCGTACGATCTGGACAACATTCGGCTTCGAGATGTGGATACGGACGTGCACAGCGAATATGAGCTCGAACACTTGATCCTCGAAGGTCATTGTTTTGATTCTCATTCAGGCTCACCTCCCCGAGGCCTACAGCTAACGCTGGGCACACCAATTGATCCTTTGATGGTGGATACGATTGTTATGGCCAACTTGGGATATTTGCAGCTGAAAGCCAATCCCGGCTCCTGGATATTGCGCCTTCGAGAAGGCCGCTCAAGCGAAATCTACGATATCGTATCTCACGAAGGAACTGACACACCAAGTTCGGGTGGCAGTGGAGACATTCATGTGCTGATCAGTTCGTTTAAATCCCACGTCCTAAAATTAAAGGTGGCCAAGAAAGCAGGCAAACAACAAATGGATTTATTGTCGTCTGATGACGATGACAATAATGCCGGTTTATGGAATTCCATTACGAGCACTTTTACATCCAAATCGAGTGACGAGGACGAAGACAAACTCAACATTTTTTCTTTGGCATCGGGACACTTGTACGAACGATTTATCCGCATCATGATGGTCAGCGTGTTGAAACACACAAAAACCCCCGTCAAATTCTGGTTTCTGAAACAGTACCTTTCGCCAACATTGAAAGATTTCTTACCTCACATGGCTGCCCATTACGGTTTTGAGTACGAGCTGGTTCAATATAAGTGGCCCCGCTGGCTCCATCAACAGAAAGAGAAACAACGCATTATTTGGGGCTACAAGATTCTATTTCTCGACGTCCTCTTCCCGCTCTCCGTCAAGAAAATGTACGAATAATTCTAGAAATTCTCTTATCCATCGTAAATTGACCATCGTCCTTTTATCAAACAGTATTTTCGTCGACGCTGATCAGATCGTCCGTGCTGATTTGAAAGAATTGAGAGATCTGGATTTGGGCGGAGCTCCGTATGGTTACACACCCTTCTGTGACAGTCGCCGCGAGATGGACGGGTTCCGCTTCTGGAAATCTGGTTATTGGAGAAACCACCTGCAAGGTAAATGCATGCCGAAATCTTTTGTATGAATCAGTTTTTTAAATGAATTCATCAATTTTGATTTCTCTTTTTCAAAATAAAGGTCGCAAGTATCATATTTCTGCCCTGTATGTCGTTGACCTGAAGCGATTCCGTAAAATTGCTGCCGGAGACAGATTGAGAGGGCAATATCAAGCGCTGAGCCAGGACCCTAACAGTTTGTCGAACTTGGATCAGGACTTACCCAACAACATGATCCACCAAGTGCCAATCAAGTCATTACCGCAGGAGTGGCTCTGGTGCGAGACGTGGTGTGACGACACGTCGAAGCGGAAGGCCAAGACGATCGACTTGTGCAATAACCCGCAGACAAAGGAAGCGAAATTAGACGCCGCTGTCCGTATCGTAGCCGAATGGAATGATTACGACAGCGAGATTAAAATGATTCAAGAAGAACTCGCCCGCAACCGGACGGAACAGCAACGCCAACACGATCCATCCGAGTTCTAAAAGAATAAATTTCCTCTTATTCATACCCAGGGTTTCCCGAGTCATGAAGAACAGTGACCCATTGTCTGGCTTGTACATGTGAGAAATGTCATGGCGCTAATAAGACGAACTAACAAGGTTTTCTTATTTCTTTCGTTCCGTCTTCGCTACCTCAAACAAGGATGAAGTCACACTAGCGCATACAATCGGAAGGGAGGGTCGGTCTATTTCTATCTTGTTTCTCTCTTTTTGACTCGCACCTTCAGGTATCATTTAGCACCAGGCACGAGGTGTACACGAGTCCATTCACGATGTTTGCTCGCTCTAAGTCATTTGCTGTCCGTATTTTCAATCTAGTTCTTTTCTCCTTCTTTGTCTTTCTCTCGTTTCATTTATTGTTTCTTTTTTTGGTTGGGTTAATTGCATGGTCTCTGCTTGCTTTGTATGAGCGATGTGATAACGACGTGGGCAAGGGCGGAACCGATGTGATTGATCGATCTCGTTTCACAAGAACCTCTCGTACACTATTCTGAGGAAAAACAATTCGAACAGGTGGGCTGCATGGTGTGCGGCAATCTTTGTTCCGGCCACCAAAACCACACCGTTCTCTTCTGTTTGTTCCCTCACAGAAAAAGGTAAAGAAGAGGTTGAAAGTTACATGACGCCTTTCAGTCAGACTTGATCCGCCATCAAAGCATCGTTTCAGTGTTGTGTTTTTTTTTCCCCCAACCGGCTCCGAATGATCGACACTCGATTCGATTAATACATCGTATTGTTGGTCATGGATGGCCGTACATTGATTTGGCAACTGCTTGTTTGCCTATTGATAGTCATACCACCTTTGGCTGCTTCCATAAACTGGATGTAAGTGCCTTTTGTTTTTCCTGCATTACCACTCGCATCTAATTTTTATTACAATTCATGTATTGCGTGATTGGAAAAGAGGTTTACACAGGCACTGGGACAGTGGGATTTGGAATTGGACCTCCCTAAATACCAGTCGTTACACAAGCAACGTCAAGTCAACATGCTGGTCAGCCGCACGTCAGAAATTGTTGACAAAAGAGCAAGTTAAAATCTGTTTGCAGCAGCCTGCATTGATGCTCTCCGTTTGGGAGGCGGGCCAATCCGGCAGTCAGGCCTGTCGACAAGCCTTTGCCGACCGCAGGTGGAATTGTAGCTCGGTCGATTTCCTACCGCGGAAGACGCCCGACCTATCCCGAGGTTGGATGCCATATTCCTTTCGAAATTACATTTTAAAACTGTGATTATTGTCTGCTTTTCGTAAGGTACGAGAGAGCAGGCTTGGGTGTATGCACTAGCTTCAGCCGCATTGACTCGTGTCGTTGCACGCGGATGTTCCGCCGGAATGTTGAAACAATGCGCTTGCGGCACATTCCCGCGCCATCCCCCAGATGGGCAGTTCAAATGGGGAGGATGTGGCGATGACATCAAATATGGTAATGACAGAATTGATTGAATTGGCCACCGATATGAAATCATACATTTTGCAATTCTAACCGTAGCTAAACAATTCGCCAAATCATTTACTGATGCACCTTTGAAGCGGACGAATCGCAAAGCGGATATCACTTTTTTGCTTGCCTCTGACTATAGCAGTTCTCCCAATGGCCACCTGGATTCCTCTACTACCGTACAACAATGGAAACAGCCTCATATAATTTCAGCAATCAACATCCATAATAATCGCGTCGGTCGAAAAGTAAGACCTTCAAATTGGACTACTGTTTGACTAGCGATTGACCAAGATTTATTAAATCCTCGTGTAATTATGTACAGGTGGCTGAACAAAGTCTACACACGCAATGCAAGTGCCACGGCGTTTCTGGTGAAAATGACTTTTTAATCATCTTAATGTCACGGTTTAGTTTGGTTCCCTGAATTCACACATTAATTTTTGATTACGCCTACGTGGAACAGGTTCGTGCCAGATCAAAACCTGTTGGCGGTCACTTCCACCAATTGGTGAAATCGCCAATCGGATGAAAGTAGGATGCCTAATCTTAATCGTATGTCTATTAAAGAACTCAAAGATAATGCTAATTAACATTTCTATGGAAACAGACATTGTATGGATTGGCTGTGGAAGTAACGCCTCGACGGCCGAACGACATGCGACGGCGGAGTGCCGTTGCTTCCGGACGTTTGGCTGTTTTGACAGCCATCCAACATCATCATCCTCAA